>NC_057941.1:6387500-6545000 GCF_018555375.3 Anguilla rostrata
CCGCAATTAGGAAATTGCATATAGTAGGCTATGGCTTAGCATCCAAATCCTTAGCCTACCACTTCTCCGATTTGCGTTCCTCTCCAGAAGCAAACCTAAACCCCAACAGTCGCATGTCTGTCATTCGCTCAAACTAATTGACAGAGGAGACTCCAGCTCGGCGGGTCCGCTATTTCTGTGCTACATAACCTACCTTCGCTGCGTTTTAACGTCGGCAACTGGACGAGCTAGGTTGATTGGATGGGAGGAGTGAAATGGCTTAGCTTCGTGTCGTTGAAATGAATAGAAACTTACAGAATAATGAATATACTGCTATGATCTTGTATCCGGTTATATCACAAGTGTGGCTTACAGAAATAAGGAAAAAAAAAATATATATATATGTAATTTAAAATAATTGTAATAGACTATAATATAATTTTCTTTCAGGGATTGTGGAGACGATCCTCCTCGTTTTCTTAGGAAAATAGTCAGTTTATAATGTACAGTAAATGTCTTAAAAATAGATGGCATCATGGTAAACGTGGCTGCTTTTGTGAACGGGTTGATTTTTCAGCCGCAGTTCTGCTGCCCTTAGGTCAGGGCTCGCCATTTGTCATCTTTAAATGATACGTATTAAACCAGCCTTCATACCTCTGTGCTAAAACCACCCACTTGTAAATCTACTGTATTCGTATTTATAACCACACAGGGCATAACATAACAATTTAAAGGAGCTAGCGAGTCAGTGTAAGAGTGAAAGCTATACTTCGGACACATGCTTGCGTATAATGTACATCAAACAATCATTAAAGGGACATTTTTAAACGACGTGCAGTCTTGGTAATGAATAATATGTAAATATAACAGTTGGGAATAGGCGAAGTAAAAAATTCTGACCTATTCTTCATTGGGATTGTCCGAGGGGAAATACAATGCCTCGCCAAACACCACCAGAAAAAAAAGGAAATAAATAAATGCAAGGCTGAGAAAATTAAAAGGTGAATTAACCAACCAATGCCTTCTCAATTTACCTTCAGCTTGCCCATCTGAATGACATATGACACTGTGTTGGGACCAAAGAGACAAAGACACAGAGTACAGGTGTGCCCTTTGAATGTACATTTTTCTAGCATTGGATGCAGGGAGTAGGGTGGAGGAGCGGCTTCATAAGTGCCCGAGGGCAAGCAGTGCAAAAGAAATGTCAAAACTGATGAGCAAAAGATAAGCAAAGTGTCCAGGTACACTGGAAATTGGGCAGATGCTGACAGTCTGTCTGGATTGGGAGCAGTGTTGAGTGGGGTGGGTGCAGCCTAGGTTCTCTGAGGATGCAGTGGCAGCGACTGGGTCATTCCTGGTGGTGGACTCCAGAATTTAATAGCGAGGTCAGTGTCCAGAGAGGCTGCATATAAACATAAGTTTGATCTCTAGCACTCCCCTGTTTATGCAGAGTAGCCATCATGAGTATGAGAGAAACGAGCCCTGCGATGCCTGTTAACACAACACGTTCACAATTATGTATTCAAATAAACCTATTAGGAGTAGTGGCATAGGTTTCGTTTGAACATTGAGAGGGGACACGAAGTGGGGAGTCTGGGGGTCCTCCCCCAGGAAATTTTCAGTGTCAAACACTTCATTTCCTGCATTCTGGTGAATTTTTATCCATCAATTTATGCCTTTTTTGCACGTGTTCTAAATATTGAGGGGAACGTATCCCCTGCATCCCCCCCCACCCCCCCGAAATCTACGCCTATGATTAGAAGACAATTACAGTATAAGCCCAAAGCAGTTTCTTGGAATCGCAGGACAGCTCCAGTCCACACACTTTTGTCCCCACCTTTTGAGGACCTGAAGCTGGAATGGGAATTACGCCTCAGAATCGCGGCTGCCGCTGCTGCCCAGCACTGGGCAGCTGTCCACAGTGCTGACAGTCCCCACGTTGTTTGTGGTCCTGAAAGGGACGGCCATCTGGCCTCGCGATGCAGCGCAGCTGCGCGTCGGCCCCGCTTCCTGTCCCAAGGTGTGCACATTGATTCCTAAAATCAATGAGCAGTGGCGGCATCATGGCCAGAGGTATATACATTTGAATTTGAATTTGACTTAACGTGCCGTTCTAATTTTCATACGTGATTTGAGGCATGGTTTGACAGAGGAGCGAAAACGTTTTATTATCAGGACGGGTATACATGCAATACAATGAGGGAAGGGTTTTGAAGTAAAAAGAACGCTTACAGTACCCAAAGACCCCGTATTCAACATTTGAGTCTTCCCTGTTGAAGCCACTCTTATATTAGATGGCTTTTTAGCCTGGCTGCATCCTGTACACACCATACGTCTGAGGAAGTGGCACTTTTATGTCTGTCCTATCAGCTTCTGTTGCCATTAAATAAATGTCCTTCATGGACAGAACATGAAATGTTGAAAAGCAGATGGAAATAAATGTTTTTGGAAAATATGTTCAAAAAGTATTGATAGTACTTACTATTTTAATATAATGATCTGAATATCAGGCCAGTATGTTGTACACAGACATAAATTAATGCAGCAGAATCTCAGAAATATGATCCTCAAAGTTGCTGACTGTCTGATCAAACTGACAGGTATTAAATAAATAAAAAATAGCATATGCTATGAAAGAGGATAGAAAAAAAATTAAACCGTGTGCATTAGAGGCCAGTACTGCCATATATGCTATATATTGTGTTTACAACTATGCTCACTGTAGTTACGATGTAATTCAACAGCCACAGAACTTCTAAACATAAAGTGGGACCATTTAACTGATGGCCAATGCTTTTAATGCATTTTTACTATATGTAGTTTAATGTATCTTTCTGTGACTTAGTCTTTATCTTTCCGTACCCTGCTTGACACTCGGTTCCTATAAATTCAAATCTCTGAAAATGTAAGGCAGTAAGCTACATAAATCTACTTAAATCCTGAAAACTTGGTGCCTTTGAACACAATCCTTTACATTTTCATTAACAAGGTCTAACAATTGCCATAAATCCTTGGCCCTATAGTTGTGAGATAAGCAAGTTTAATTCATCTGTACAGTTATCTCCCTCTAAGCTTTTTTTTAATTGTGGTCACGCTATGTAGACAAATAGCAGCTAAATTAATCCTTAGCCGTTGTATGGGCTGCACCATTGAAAAATGGCCGGCCTTTCCTCTCCCTCCCTTTGTGGAAACATGTGCAATGGCCTCTTCTGCATGTCCATGATTAATCCTGCCAAGAGGGGTTTCAATTCACTGCAGCTGGAGTCAGTCCAGCTACACTGAGGTGTGGATTAGCCTGCTCGGCCCCCCCTGTCCCCACAGGAGCTGAAATGATGATTACTCCTTCTCTCCTCTCCTCTCTGAGAGTGAAATGGAATTAAATAATTAATCAGTGTCAAAATCATCCAGTCAGTAAAATTATGCATTTTATACAGGGCGTTATTGAAACTAATACTGGGATGGATTTTGAAAGTGGTGAAACCTTCCTTACATGCCGTTAATTGATTTATATGATATGATCTTTAAGTGAGATTTGTAATCCTTTTAGTAAAACCTTTTAATTAATGGGTAACGCAAGGGTTCCCAAACTCTGGGTTGCAGCCTCATGTGGGTTCCTGATTTTAGGACGAGGCCACCTGAAAAACTTTGGGGGGGGGGAAAAGTAAAGGATTTTTTTTTTTTTTTTTTTTTTAATTTTGTGTCTCTTTAAGATATATGAATGCTGGCTACTACATGCTCAACATCACAACCACCCAGCTATAATAAAGCAATGTGGCACAAAATGTTGTGGTATACAGATGTGCCAATATACAGTAGTTAAGGCCAAAGGGTGTTGTTAGGCACAAGGCGTGTGTGTGGGTCGGGTGTTTGGGGTCATGAATATTTGTGAACACTCATTTGGGGTTGTGGCAGGAAATAGTTTGGAAACCTGGGTTAATGGTTATTATTTTTTAGAAAATCTAATCAAGTACTTACTAAGTCATACAGTACATGTAACTGACCTCTGAAAATACTTTTGCATGGTCTGTGTAAACAAGCCAACAGAACAGAAAATACTATCATACTCAATAGCAGTAGTCATGATGCATAAGGTATTGTAGCTGTAATAATCATAATAGTGGTTTTTTCTTATAGACAAAAAAAGTACTTAAAATGAGTAATAATGCAAAATTAATATTGATTTATTGACTTAACTCATGAGGATGTGAAGATTCCACAAACTACAGAAACTGTGAAGTTGGTGTGATATTAATTATTGTGGATTAATCCAAAATTTAATAAATTTGTACACTGTTTTATTAATGTTTCTCCAATAAAAAAATGTGTTGGGTGTTGTGGTTTCTAGTTCAGGCAAGGGTTCCTTTAAACAGCCATATTGTTGATCAAAAACCGCCTAATTTCCCTTGCTTCGCTACTGAAACATATGGGCTGGTTCCTGCCTGCCATGCAGAACTCTGTAGCCCAATTTGACTTCTCTTTCTCCTCCCCCCCCCCATCCACCATGCTTGTTCTAATCTCTTGCTGATAAATTATTAGAGGCAACATCTGTTTTCAAATACTTGTTATCGTTGCTCATCGGCCCTGTGCTAACATTCCACATTCACTCAGCTCTCCCCCTGTCCTGCTGCTCAGTCATAGCGTTCCCCTCGCTTTGAGGAAATCTATAGCCGCTTTTCCACAGCATGGTGCCGGCTCGACTCGACTTGACTCTACTCGCTTTTGGTACCAGGTACTTCGTTTTCCACTGCAGATAGTACCCCCATCAATGTAGCTGGTCATCATAGGACGCTGCATGAAACTGCTGTTTCTGACCAATCAGTGGTCCGCAGTGTTTTCACATCACCATTTGGTAACGCCTCAGCTCGCTTGGAACCTCGACGGAGGTGATTCCAAAAAAAGTACCAGGTACCGGGTACTATCCACAACTTTTGCCCGATGGAAAACCAAAAAAGTCGAGTCGAGTTGAGCCAGAACCATGCAGTGGAAAAGCGACTTTTGTACCATTTCTCCCAGTACCATCACTGCAAGGCTACATCCATCCTCATATTTTGTCCCTCCAGTGATGGAATCACCTGTACACTGCCTTTAGAACATTGAGCGTAGACCTTTTTCATCTGGTCTTCCCCGGTCTGAATTTTTAAAGCTATATTTACACTAAAGCTAGTATCTCTGAATCAGATTTTTTTTTTCTGTAAACTCACCAGTAATCGATACAGATTATAATATGTAATCTTAGTGTTCTACGGTCTTCCACTGAATGATAGAGTATGTAATTCTCCTGCACAATTATAATACGGAAAATTGATAAATATTGAATACATCTGTTCTATACTTCCATATTGGTTTTCAAAATGTCTGCTCTAGGACCTGGTGTTACACGCTTACAAAAAAAAAAACAACAGAAAAAATGCTTCTGCAACAATGAAAAGGTTGTGTGGAAATTCACACTCTCTTTCAGACATGAAGGGAGCATGGGAGCGGACGTGTTCTCCGTCTCAGGGGAAGGGACGGTGTCAGACCTGTCCATCAATATTGCACTGACAATCAACATTCTAATTCAGAACACTGCCAGCATGGACATTGTTCCTTACTCATTCCAAATCAGGCCAGAGATTTTAAATATTTACTCACATTGAGTTTGATGTGCACTTGGGATCAATGCCTTTTTTTTGCCACGAAATGTATGTTCGTAATCTGAAATAATGCAATCGGTCACATAAAGCCATCGAGAGAGATGAGATTGCTGAAGAGGATGCTGGAGAGTATTAGGACAGCAGTGAGGTTTCAAAAGGATTCCTCAGGAGTTTCGAACAAAGCATACAGGACTCGTAGCTCTGCAGTTTGGGGTGTGTGGTTGGTCACAAATATATTATATCCCTATATTAATTTTGTATGGTGATTTTTTTACAATGTATTTTTTCGACAACATGAGCGCAATCTATTGAAAAGTTACATTGCTTTGACACTGTCAGGGCAATGTTTAATTTTATAGTACGCATTGTTAAAATCGGAAGTCGGCTAACCTCAATCAATAATGGCATCTCAATTTATTTACTTGTATTTTATACCAAATACAGTGGATGCAGAAACTGCAATGGTAGGCCAGACCTTTTAATGCCATTGTTTAGTGCAGAGTATCCTGGGACAGTGCTTGAGGCAATATCCACCTAAATTCATTGTCAGAAGAAGAAAAACTAAGAGTGGGAGAATATAGGTATTTTTTGAGTGTACTGAGACACACATGTGCACGTGCACACACACACACACACAAACAGAGGGGCCACTGGGCACTGGATTAACTGGAATGAACAGAATAAACAGACCAGTAATTTAATGCAGCCCAGAACACCTGAATGGCAAAAGTAATGAAATTAGACAATTTGTATCAATTGCTGGGACTGCATCGAGGCTGTGTTTGTTTTATTGCTCAGAAATAAACCAAAACATATTAGCCTGTCAAGATTGAAGACATAAAAATGACATGCTTTACAAGATTCATGCCACACTCAAATATGCCTGCATCGCTATGAATGCATAAACAGCCACCTCCTGTTGAGCTAGCTGAGGAATAGGATGATGTGCAGTAGTGTACCTTGCATGGGTTATAATAGTATTCAGTAATGCAGGCCCTGGGAAGGATAGCCATTTAATTGGAAATGTATTGCTTATGCTCAAGACTTCTCTTGACTGATTTTGGTTGTCTTTGTGCAGAGCAGATGGCCATATGTAATTCAGTGTGGTATAATGCATATACACAGAACATAGCCTGTGGTTTATAAGTTTCTGTTCTGATTGTTCTACTTGACCCTGAGGCAACTCTTCATTGGTGCACAAGTGATGACAAATAAAAGTCCACGAAGCTTATTATACACCTATTCAACAGCAAATCTCAAAAACTTTATCTTAAGTGGTTTCCTCTGACAGAAGTGGTTGCTTAACATGATGTTTTTTTTGGAGGAGAATGCATGATCGTCTCCACTCTCTCGAATTTATAGCGGTTCATAGGTTGATAGTGGATAGATTGTGTGATGATTACAGCTTGTGAAACAACTGGGCATTCAAAATTGGAGAAGATGAGGAAGAAAATGTACAGTCCTCTGTATTACCAAGGGAACGGGAATAATTTGACAGATGTGTGCATGCATACTGTGCAGAGTATGGGCATTTGCTTTCATAGCTACAGGCTACCAAAAGGCAAAAAAAGAGGTAAGAACAGGCCTGAAACATTAAACAGGAAAAAATAACCAATGAAAATGTCACCATCATGGCATATATACAGTATATTTGCCTGAGAAGCAAGTGCACTACCCATGAGAAAGAGAGAGAAGTTCTGGAAATAGTTCGCTAAGCTGGCTTGCCTGTAACTGATGGGCCCCTGTTTCTAAGTAATGCAGGGGACAGCTGCTGATAGATGCACCCGTCCTTGCTGCCCATCTGCAGGAATGATGGAGGAGCAGTATGGCTTCTCTGCTGCCTAGCCTGTTTAATTAGCAAAGCTGTGCATTCACTCAGCACCACTTCTGCTCCTAACAGCCTTCGGCATTTCTTTTTTTTCCACTTTTGAGAAGGGCAGCTGTTCAGGAGGAGAGCTGGAATGTGCCCAGGTGTTTTTTTTTTTTTTTTTTTGATAAATCCATTTATGCCTAAACTGGGATGTCCTGGGGTGGCCTTTTGTGCAGTTTGTGCCTCATTGGGGGGAATTAATCTTGATTCCTTTTCTCAAAGTGTTAAGGCCCCATTTGATATTGTGAAAAGAACATAAACAAACATGACGGGAAACCGTTACGTCTAGTTCACAGGCAGCAGATAGGCACACAGAGGCTGTGTCCCAATACAAAGTCCGCTGCCTTAGAAGCCAGCGTCTGAAAGCAGCATTTTCACCATTTTCACTATTTTTCACACTTGTCCTTCGTAGGCATGCCCCCAAACCAAAGTCATCAAAAATGTGTCCTCCTATGGTGCCTTATTTTGGTTAAATTTGAAGGCAACATCTGATGCATCCTTCAACAGGAACAATCTCCCATAGGTCAATATCCCATTTTCCTTAGACTTCTCACTTCCATTAATTTAATGGCGACTCAAACGAGCAAAGTGGTGGAAATGTGAATATACAATGAGATGGATAATTTGCTTCAGTCAAATCTAACAGTACTTTTTAATTGTTTAATACACTGGAATAATGTACAGTATTTAATGTCTTGCTAGTAATCATGTTACTTCTCAAATCTCAATAGAACAACGTAGCTAGCATTAACTTGGCTTACATACAACGAACATACTGAAATCATGACAATCTGGTAAAGTAGCTGAATTAGTGGCTAGTTGTGTAGTTAGCTGAACATAAAACTGATTTTTGTTTTCCCTGAAATAGAGAATCAGAACAATTGCGGCTACAACGACAGAACCCAAGTCTGTCAGTTGGAAAGTAAAAGTTGTCGGCTGTAACAAACACTGACCTTGTGTTGGTTTCGTGAACTTTCTGTGATGTCATTCTGCCTTCTAAGTGCATCCCAAATTTGTTGCCTTTTGACATTCTTTTACTCTTAGGATGCTGCCTTTAAAGGGAACTCTCTACTAAAGACGCAGGCAGCGAGGCAGTTATTGGGACAATGCAGAGTACCTAAGTGTTTAGTTTTTGTATTCTCTGTCTGCAGATGTGTTCTTGGTGCTGTAAATCACCACTTATCTTGAATCTAATGTGAGCTGGAACAGTGACCCGGTGGACGGTGAGAGGCGCAGGTATCATAAGTGAAACGGAAGGTTGAAACGGCTTTCTGCAGCTCGACTGGATATTTACCGGTTTTAAACTGCGCGCAATTCATCAATTCAAGTCATTGATTCACAAGGCAGCATTGCTCCTGTTAGGAGCTGTTCTGAGATCTCTCCTGTGATGGAATACTTTAAAGCCTTATCCACCAGTTTTCCATATCTTCCCACAGCAATGTTAGCAGAAAAATAAAACAAGGTTCTGTTGTTGAATTCTATTTTACTCATCTGCTGAGACAACCCAACAAAGTGTCAGAGAATTGAAGAATGGGAAAGACTGGTACTGATTATACTTGGTACTAGCCCATCACAATCAGTTGCAGTGTTCAAATGCTCTTGAAAGAGAATGAAAGGCTGTGTAAGTCTCCTGTAATTAAATCAGGACTGATATGCAGGAATGTGCAACAATTGTTTTTGCGAATAGCATCTTGAAATTGTTTTTCAGAAATACAGTAAAAAGAAAAACGCAGAAATTGTTCAAATATTTTAACAGACTCGCAAGCTGCCTAATTGGCAGCATGGGTAACACTCTGCATCAAAAACAGAATGTTTTAAGATAGTATAATTGGTCACTTGAAGTATCTCTGCTTGGGAATGTAATTGCTTTACTACGTCAGTATTTGTACATTTTTGTTTCAGTGATGCTTGTCAGTGGAGTGCCAGCAGGCTTTTGGTTGCTTTTGGGCCATTGAGTATATAAAAAAAGATGGCAAATCATTTCCTTGCAGTCAATTTATAGTGACAAAGATAGTTTAAATTTGAAAGAAAACTCCTTAAAACAATCAATATCTCCCTCTCAAAGCATCTGCCCCACATGCTCTCCACAGAATTATCATGAAAGAGAATAGATAATCAGTATTCTCTGGCCATCAGCAAGCCACATCAATGGCTTTAACTTATTATGCAAAGATCTTGTTCTGAAGTGGTAGAAATCTTTCAGGGCTAGTCCTCTGGGCCTCCCACCATACACCTTACATCTTGAAGTTATGTAGCCCCTAGTCTCACCCCCCCCCAGTCTCACCATCAAAGGAGAGAAGGTAGAGGTGGCGGAGTCTTTCAGATACCTTGGCATTACACTGGACAATAACCTCAGCTTCAATCAGCATGGACATTTACAAACGTTGTCAACTGTAAACTAAGACACCTGTCTGTCCAAACCCATCATCTTCTCCTCCTGTACCGTCGCATTATTGAGCCAGTTCTTCTGTATGGGGCCATCTGTTTTTTTCCACATGCTTATAGTCACCAATAAGAATAAACTCTTAAAGATAATCATTTAGCCAGCAAACTCATTGGTATTCCCACCCCCAACTTATCCGATTGCGTCACCTCATCCCTGATCCGCAAAGCACTCACAATCACACATGACCCAGACCACCCACTCCACCAGCACTTTACCCCCCTTCCTTCTGGCCGTAGGTATAGACCACTCATGTGCAGAAAGGCCCGTTTTAGCAGGAGCTTTGTTCCCACAGCCATACAAGCTTTAAATAAGTAACCTCCTCTTGAGTTACAAGAAATCCAGTCTGTGGTGTGTAGAGAGTGTCAGTCCGTGCCTTTGTCTCTGTTGTGTGACCCCCTGTGATTAAGTGTTCCTGTAAATCCTGTATTTTGTATAATTCTGTATGTCTTACCTGTTTGTGTTATGTATGTACCTACTGTGGAAAAGAATTTCGACCTTCAGGACAAATAAACCTAAATCTATCTACCTTCCCGCCTCAGTCATGAATCAGTCTCATCTGAGGGACGGACTCGCCACTGGCCTTTAAGCCAGACTTCAGTAATATTAATTAGCATCCACAGTCCTCCTCAAGACCAGAGAGACCAAGTTTCAACAGGCTTAGTTCTCATGGATAGCACACAGAAAATTGGAGCTTTGAAATTACCTTAATTAGCAAGAAGGGACAGAGTAGGCGCACTTGATTGAATTTTATTCCCTGGGATTCAAAGCGTAATTTGATGCCAAATGCATTTAAACATAGACTGGATCCGCTCGGAGCAGGAATCTATGGTAGCAGAAAAAGCAACCTACCTCACCATTATTTCCCATACCACTAATTTTTAAACACAGTAAAGAAGAATTTCCTAAAAAGGCATTCAGTAGTTTTTTTTCTGGCTGCGTGTAGCAAGAGCAGTCCTGATTCAGCTAATAGTCTTGCATACCCTGAGCTGTCTCAGACCATTGGCATGTCCAAATATACAGGAGGAGGCAGGGGGGGGTGTGCACTATCCATATTGCAGTTATCATCACCTCCCGAGTATAAAACCATGACTTATTCATGGAGAATCTCAGTCTCTTTCATCAAAGTCCAGCCTCTTCAGAGATGGCAGGAGACCGTCTTGCCTACCCCTCAGATGTGCTTGATTTATTATTCCCAAATGGCATAAATTCAGAAACTGTGTAGGACTTAATAGGATCTGATAAACTTATGCTTCCCAATGGACTCCCATAATGCAATATACCTGCAGTGTAACATACATTCATGTGTATAAATAATGTACATGCATCATATATTTAAGAGGAGGTTTAAAGCAACTGCTGATCTGATGAGTAGCTCTTACCATCATGTCTGTCGTGTTCATACTTTACCTCTAACAAATCTGATCTATTGCATATGGGTGGACATTGAAGGGTGGACTCATTCAAAGGAATGCGAACTTAAAATGGCTGCCGCAAACGCCAGAATATACATAGTGAGACTCGCAAGGTTTCAACGACCAGTCCCTGCCACGCAATGTGCCTTTGCCGTTTATACATACATTTATATATGCATGTTTTTTTCTGGGATATTCACACAAAAACATAGATTCTGGAATGGAAGTTTGTTGTGTGTTCTGAACATTTTACAATTTCCTGTTAATAATAAATAATTGAAACCGTAAGAGAAGAAAGGAGGAAAAAAAGTCCCCTCAGCCAACTAGTCCTGAAGCTCACAGAACAGACCAGCACCACAAGCAGTCAGCTTGAGGACAACACCTCAAGCATACCCTCACCCTATTATTTTACATTATTTACTATAATTAGTCTTTTTTTTTTTAAACCTGTACTATACATATTGCTTTATATTATAATAAATGTAACATCATTTTTGTTCTTTACACCTTAATTAATGTTATTTGTTTCTTTTTTTACACTGAAAGTTTATTATTATTATTACTATTATTATTATTGTGTTTTCTTCCATGTTTCCATGTCTTACATGTGTTGCTTTGCATGTAGTTGTTCAGCCAATAAAGTAAATTGAAATAGAAAAAAATTGAAATTGAAATTGAGAAAGAGAGAGACAGTAATAACACCCAAAAATGTACTCAGTCTCCAGCCTGAAATTCTGGAAATAGTTTGCCAAGCTGGCTTGCCTCTAACTGATGCGTCCCTGTTTCTAAGTAGAGAAAGAGAGAGAGACACATCACGAGTGCTCCACACTGCACAGTCCACCCAGCCAATCTAAATCCTACATGATCCATGCCATGGCCAATTACACCCCACCCCTCTCCCCCTTCCCCCACACTGCCCCAAACCATAGACAGTTCCTTGTGTATCTTTTACGTTATACCTATGTTACGCTCTTCTATTAAAGTTAACCACCTAAGGTATACCCACAGGGTCACTGAACAGTCATGTTAACCAGCTGTGGTATATCCACAGGTTCATTGCACAGTCATTAATCTCTTCAGACTTTTATATTATGATTTTGCACATTTTGTGCCATGCAAAATGAAGGCAGACAAACCCAAAGCTCTCCAATGACACCACTTCAAACACTCCACACTGGTGCACTCAAGCAAGCCTTTTATGTAGCTGTGCTAATTGCCTAATCACAGGTGTGCCTAATTACTAGGCATGGTATTCCCGCCTCTGGCAGAGCAGGGGTCTACAAAGTTGCAGATTATGTTAGAGTGTGGCTGGAGTCAGATACACACAGAAACGGGAGCAGTTAATGGCTAGCTCATTGTTACAATGCTCCATTGTTATGGAGCATTGTTACATTTACATTTTTACTACCTGTAATTACACTATACGTAGAAGAGGGAGGGATTCAGGGATGATCAAAAATCCGGGGCTTCAACTGGGGATGCAACCCTCATGCCCATCCCCTTCTGGATTAAAAGAAGCAGGACATTGCATATCTGCGTGTTTCTGGTCTGACAGTCTCTTGCTGCACTCCTCAGCTCAGCAGCCTCCTTTAGCTAAAATGCTACTGGTCTTTTGGAGCTTTCTTTTGAGATTATCTTTGCTTTAGATGTCAGACCATTGCCTGCACAATTGCTTGCCCATGCAAGTGGTTCAAAGGCTCTCAGACCATACTGATGCAATCTTAGTTCCTCCTTTCAGGAATAAATTGAGCCCAAAGCACAATTTAAATTGATAGTTCAGAAAGAAGGGTCCATAACCTTTTCAATTTCAACCAGGAGTTTGCTTTTGGAGTCTATTTTATGTTTTTTCTTCACTGTTCCTCCATCACCTTACCTGTTGTTGTTTGTTCATTAACCCTTGAGTGCCACCTTCATACAGTGAGCAAAATCTGTGATTTGAACCAGTAAGGAGTTGCCAAATTTAGTCTATTGCATGGCAGTCTCTTGGGAAATGTGTCTGATGCAGGCGTGTATTTAATAAACAGCTAAGCACTCTTTTGTGTCCCCTAGCTGCTGCTTCTGGACTGAACGGACATGAAGGCCGAGGTCACGACCGGCTCTGCCTGTCATCTGCCACCATGGCCTCAGCTGATGTGCCAGCTGTCCCACTACTTTCTCTATTTCTAGACTAGTGCCAGTACAGTACTCTGTCCTTACATTAAATTACATAGGGCATAGGGAGGGGCTGGAGGCTCTACCATGACCTGCAAAGTGCATTGCAGCTGGGGTGAGTGTTGGATACTGGGAAAATCTGTCAAGGGAGAAACTCTTCCTCTGCCCCCAACCAAGGGGCACTACTGGATTGCAGTCTGAGAAAATGACTACATGAAACAAAATGGGATGGTTTGTTGCATGGAGCTGTGGGTAGAACATGCCTACATGCATGAGTACATCAGTATCCAAGAGCCATTGATTATACACCATTAACTGTGGAAAAACATTCACTGCTCCAGGAACTGACCCCCGTGCTCTGTGGGTTTCCATGGACAGCTACTGGGATATGTTCTTACACTGATGATGGGCCTGTCTGACCCTTCCTGTGTGGTTATTCATTCTGTAAATCCCCTATCGAAAACGGTCACAGGTGGATGATATGTATCGCATTTTATGGCAAGCCTTGAAGACTTTGCCTTGGACAAGTTGTTTATTCATAAATCCTCCCTTTTCCTTTTTTTTTTTTGTATACATTCAGTGCAGGGCCAAAGCCTGAGTACTTGTATAAGGTAACAAGTTGAAAATATAGCTGCAAGCAGCAATGTTAGGCGCCATGCACCAGACTCGGGAAAAAAAATAGTAGAAGTGTGTATGATTCACAATTGCTGGCCACAGTAGCAGCCAGGTTGCTTAGAGGGTAACGGAGGAAGTGAGAAAATGTAATGTCAAGGAGTACTGTGCATGAGAAATTATTGCTTCCTGCCATTTCCCCTCCCACAGAAGGTGGTGGCAAGAGGAAAACCTCACACCGTTGATGCAGCTCACACCTGCAGTTCATCAGACACGCAGAGGTTATTATTTTTCTCACGGCAGGCAATTTGTGGTGGTCTTTTCAGGTTGGTCTTTTTCCCAGCTTAATGGTTTCAATTCAATAATTAATGTAATGTGTGCAAGTAGCACTCAGGGGTTGAATCGGTTTAATTGAATAACTGAGACATTGATGAGAGGGAGAACCAGCATGAGAAGGACAGTTCAATATCTTTTTTTAACCGAACCAATCATTAATTCAGAAGTGCAAGGATTTTTTTTTTTTTTCTCTTTATGGTCATGGTTATTTTCGGTTTGAATGCCCCTTAAATGGAAGTAAGTGTTGTTGTTGTTGTTGAGGACACTATTTCAGAGATCCTCCTGTAGTGTCAGGGCAGCTTAATGCTGCTATAATGGAAACCCCATGATAACTGAGGCATACTGGTTGTTAATCATGCCGGCAGTACCACTGCAATTCATTTTCTCAATTAATGGTTCTGCAGTCCAAGCACTGTTTGTGTTGTTTAAGCCTGGGTGGTGGGTCAAACCTCATTAGCCCATCCAGTTGGAAAAAAAAAAAATCTTTGAGATCATTACGGGGGGTAATGGAGCCATGGTGACTCACTGCAGTCCAGTCACACAGCCCATCCCAACACCAGCCTCTGGTTCCCTTGCTCTCATATTCAGCAGAAGATGAATGACAAAATGAAGCACAGCATATAATAGCTGCATATGCTTTGTGTTGTTGATTGATTGAGATTCTGATTCTCAAGGTACAGGATCAACCCTTCTGTGACAACTTAGAGATATTTCCTAGACGGAATGTGATGTGTAGCTTGTGTCATTTTTGGAAATCCCCTCTGCACTAACCCTGCACTGCATACCCTCTTGTTATTCACGTTAAATTCTTTAATAATAAACAACTGCAACTTCTTCCCTATCAGTCAGCGTCAAGTGTGTGTGTGTGTGTGTGTGTGTGTGTGTGTAGTATTGAAGACCTTCACCCATAATCGACTGTACACAATGGCACAACACAGCTGGTTTTCACCTATCAGGGAACCTAGCCTTGATTGTGTGTGTGCGTGTGTGGGTGTGCGCGTGTATGTGTGTGGGTGTGCGCGTATGTGTGTGTGTGTGTGTGTGTAGTATTGAAGACCTTCACCCATAATCGACTACAGACAATGGCACAACACAGCTGGTTTTCACTTCAGGGAACCTAGCCTTGGTTCTGTGTGTGTGTGTGTGTGCGTATGTGCGTGTGTGTTTGCCTTGGTTGCTAGTGCTTCCTTTCCATTGCATCAGACGTCATGTGAAACTCATCACTCGCTCACATGCTTCAGCTGCAGTGCTCCTGGTGGGTGTGGCATACAAATAACAAACGATAGGTGATTATATACTGAGCGGAAGAAAAAAATCTTTAGTTAATGACGTTTATGCACAATAATAAAGTGGGGGAGACATCTCTATGAGTAGATAAATTGACTAATTAAAATTTGGACCATGTCCTCATAAGCAAGACTTCTGTTAGATTTCTAGTCAGCACGGTACAATTTTATATCATTCAAATTTTTATTACTGATGTCTGTGCATGATTCAATATGTCATCATTATAAGTTGTATAATTATCACAATGGATATCTCAGTTTGACAGACTTGAATTCAGCTTTGCTCTAGGAGAAATCACAAAAAAAAATAGTGAAACACATGACACAAAATTTTCCATCCATCGACACATCAAAGCGCAAGTGGTGACATGCCTATTTTTTAAAACTTTTTCACAATGGGTGCTGTAGGCAACTTAATTAGCCTCGTATCCATTGCTGTGGTGGGGGTAGTTCAGTAATTATCATCAGACGATGATTCGGAAGGGGTCATATTCGCGACCCGCTAGGTTCAGTGCAGTAAACCAAGAGTGGCGTCAAAGTTTCTGTTCAAATCCTTTTAAGCCGGGTAATCTGTCATTTCCAGACAGGCATTCTAATCTTTATGTATCTGAACCACCCAGAGAAAAAAAACAGGGCCCTGGCAGAGAAGATTCTAATTGAGCTTTGCACTATCAGTGGATGCACACATGGCCTTTCTGACCACACTGCTCTGCCTCTCGTGACTCTAGTAACATCTAGTTTCAACCTCACTCATCCTCTGCCTCCACTGTGGCCCGGTAAGACTTGCTTTTGCTCCTTGGGCCAGCACACATTCCAGTTCTTTGTGATTGCATTGTCATGGCTGCTGAGATCAAAGCCTAGCTAAGCTTGAGTCTATGTCCAATCAATCACCATACAATTCAGTGTTGTTCAGTTTGCTTCAATAACAGTATAATGAACAAGGGTCGTAGAGAAAGTACACTACATGGCCAAAAGTATGTGGACACTCCTTCTAATTAGCGGGTTTGGCTACTTCAGCCACGCCCATTGCTAACAGGTGCATAAAATCAAGCATGCAGCCATGCAATCTCCATAGGCAAACATTAGCAGTAGACTGGATCATACTGAAGAGCTCAGTAACTTTCACCATGGCACTGTCATAGGAAGCCACCTTTCCAACAAGTCAGTTGATCAGATTTCTGCCCTGCTGGACATCCCCTGGTCTGCTGTAAGTGCTGTTATTGTGAATTGGAAACGTTTAGGAGCAACAACAGCTCAGCCGTGAAGCGGTTGACCACACAAGCTCATGAGACAGGACCTCCAAGTGCTGAAGCACGAAGTGCGGAAAAAATAGTCTGTCCTCCTCGGTTGCAGCACTTACCACTGAACTCCAGTCTGCCTCTGGAACCATTGTCAGCACAAGAACGGTTCATCAAGAGCTTCATGAAAATGGGTTTCCATGGCCAAGCAGCCACACACAAGCCGCAGATCAACACACGCAATGCCAAGTGTTTAGCTGAAGTGGTGTAATGCACACCGCCATTAGACTCTGGAGCAGTGGAAATGTGTTTTCTGGAGTTATGAAAGCCAAAATGCTACCTCTCCGAATGCATAATGCCAACTGTAAAGTTTGGTAGAGCAGGAATAATAGTCTGGGGCTGTTTTTCATGGTTTGGGCTTGGCCCCTTAGTTCCAGTGAAGGCAAATCTTAATGCTACAGCATACAATCACATTTTAGACAATGCTGTGCTTCTCCAACAGTTTGGAGAAGGTCCTTTCTTGTTTCAGCATGACATTGCCCCAGTGCACAAAGCAAGGGTCCATAAATAAATGGTTTGGTGAGTTTGGTGTAGAAGAACTTGATGGTCTGCACAGAGCCCTGACCTTAACTCCATTGGACACCTTGGGATGAATTGGAACACTGACTGCATGCCATTGTTCTAGTGGCTGAATGGAAGCGAATCCCTGCAGCCATGTTCCAAAATCTAGTGGAAGGCCTTCCCAGAAGCATGGAGGCTGTTATAGCAGCAGAGGGGGGGGGGGGGGACCAACACCATTTATTCCCATGGTTTTGGAACAATATGTTAATCAAGCTCACAGGCTTTTGCCCATGTAGGGTGTGCTGTTCAAACATTATAGTGCTTGAGTCCTAGTAATTCTGGGTATAATTATAGTCTTAACAGGGGAAAAAAGAGGCAGTTTGAAATAAGGTTCATTATGCAAATCAGCACTGAGTTTACACATGACTGAGCTTAAGTGTAATGAATTGAATTGACAAATTGGTTATGTATATGAATTTGGCAACCCCTGATTGACATCATCTTTTTACAGCAAGTCTTATCTACTACCAGGAGCATCTGTCAATATTTTGTGCATTAAATTCCTTGTGGTGTTGAAGTGTAGGAGTCCCCCTAACGTGAATTTTTTGAGTAGTATCCTGGAATGCTGCTGATGAAAATTGATAGGACACCATACCCATGGCTCTAGCTTGGTCATTAAATTATGTAGTTTTCCTTGTTATCGTATATGTGCAAGGTTCCCTTATGGTATTTCTGCATGAAATCATTGAAAGGGGCATTTACTTTAATTAAATTTTCATTATCTGCTAAATAACTGTAATGCAATAGCAGGGAGAGGTTTTTGAGCTTTTTCAAGTTTGTTAACCGCACAATACCACACAATCAATTAATTAATAATCAAGTAATTTGTGTACTATGCAGTCCTTCATAAAAAGTGAGCAAGTTCTCTCCCTTAATTTTTCACCAGTACCTGGTTTTGTATGAGTAGGAAAGAGGTACATCTTCATTTGAATTCTAGATTATTCCTGAGTTCTGTGAGGCATACTTTCTGAAAAAAAAGACAAAAACATATCCTTATTCAATATCTGCAATAACAGTGATGACAGATATATATATAATACTGAAAAAAGTAAATATATTACTGCCAAGATTAGGCCAGCGAGCTGTCAACCTCAAAGTGAAACCATGTTGATTTGGTCTTGTTGCAGTAAATTGCAAATGAAAGGTTGTCAGCAATGTGATTCCACAACCTCTCTTTCAATTATACGAGAGATTGGTGCTTGCTTGAATGTATTCAACCTTGCCCAAGACAACAAAACAAATCCTGTTTCTGAATTGTATGCTGGACCTTGTTGATGCTGTGAAGGTAATTCTGCCAGCTGAAGATATTTCTGGGGTGCTAGGTACTACGCTAGGTCATGAACGCGATAGATCCTCTTTTTATGGTACGTACAGCAGACTACTGAAATAGCCCTCCGTGAATATAATTTCAGAAAACGTACAAAAAGTAACAATATCAAACGGTTAACCACCAGGATTTTGCTCAAGAACCACCCTGTTTTCAATGCTCGAAGTGGAAAAAAAATAAACGCCAAACGTGCAGGGACGTGGGTGACCAAATGGGAAGGAATAAAATCCGATGTGGTCGTGTTATGGAGGGGGGGAGGGGCATATAGGACTGTTACAATCCACTTCAAGAACTGCCTGTTTTGTCTAAACTATTCCATTCCATTCCATCCATATTCCATATTTCCATTCGTTGTGACTGAAATCCAAAGGCTTTTATCACAATTTCATTTAGCATAATATGGGAATTCTTCTTTGGTTGATGTAATCTACCGCAAATATGCATAGATCCACATTCATTAAATCACAATAAATTAGTATTAGGCCACAAAATGGAATGGACATTGACCATGACAACCTCCGAGATGACTCACTTATCCTGGTTTAGAAGAAAGGATATGACAAATGGAGTTGTCATTATTATTTATGGATTACTTATCCATTATTCATGGATAAAAGAGACAGCAGTACAAGTGGCTAGTGAAAGCAGCATAGTTAGTAGTTTGCCGGTTTATTATTTTACATTCTTTCTATTCTTTCTGACTTGTTGAAGCTGTATCTCATATAGTTTGTCTTAATGTAAAGCGGAGTGTGGCACAGTGGGTAAGGAATCTGCTTGTGAAATCCGAAAGTTGCAGTTCGAATCCGTAAGGACACTGCGTTGTACCCTGAGAAAGTACTAAACCTCATTGCTTCATTATCCAGCTGTATAAATGGATACAATGAAAGTGCATGTAAGTTGTGTAAGTCCTTTCTGGATAAAGAGTCTGCTAAGCTGAATGGTAATGTAAAGCGCTTTGTAGTTGCTATATAAATGCAGTCCATTTACCTTAATGATTCAAGAGTTTCAGTGCAGGAGGGCTGTGGCTGTCTCAGGGAAGGTTCGAGCCAGTGATGACTGACTGTAAGGGGCGTGGTCATTTCTCAAATGGACTACTGCAACTCCTTCCTGCCCCTGCAGCTCATCCAGAACATCGCAGCCTGCCTGGTGTTCAACCTTCCCAGATGTTTCCATTTCACCCCCCTCATTCTCACCACCGGCTCCTGGCGGCTGCCAGCATCCAATTCAAAACTCTGGTGTTGGCTTGAGTGCTGCAAAAGGAGCTGCACCCCCCCATGCCTCCAGGCTATGGTACAGCCCTACACCCCTGTGCTCTGCGCCCAGCTGCCCCCGGGCGCCTAGCTCTGCCCTCCCTGCGATGGCCTGGTCATCCCAGCCTGGACTCGGCTCCCTTTCGGCTCCCCAATGGTGGACTGACCTGCCGACATCAGTCAGATCAGCAGGACCTATCTGTTTAGGAAATACCTCTCCCACCTTCTCCACCCTGATTTCCATCCCCCTTTTCCACATCTTCTACTGTCTGTCCTTTTATTTTTGCCCCCCCCCCCCCCCCACCACTCTACCTTCCTTTCAACATGTTAATTCTAGCAACAAAGGATTACCAATAACTAGGATGGTATGGCCTGACCATTGCACTCTCATTCATTTCTAATTGGGATGTCGGTGAGTCTAGGGCCTTTTCTTTGTGCACTAATTGTAAGTCGATCTGGATAAGAGCATCAGCTAAATGCCTGAAATGCAAAATGTAAATGCAGTCATATTGACTGAGACTGCACTACAGTCGATGGTCAAGCCAGAGAGCTGTTGCTCAAATGAAAGGTGGGGAATTCTCCCTTTCTTTTCAGAATGTTTCCGAAAGTTCAGAGTTCACAGGTGTCTTAATGATTAATATTGTGTTCATGAATAAAATTGCAGAAGCTGATTTATCTATTTCAGGGGTAAAGCGGTTGAATTATTAAATGAAATGGTTTTCCTATGGGTGGGGGGGGTTATTACTCATTAGTTATGATTTTTTTGATCTACTCCAGATTACATGCAATTTATACCTTTTTTAGTTAACAGTGGTTATATTTAAACTCTAGTGTCTCCAAGCTCTTGCATCTACTTCAGGCGAAAACATTCATTTGCATAAACAGGGTTGTAAAAATGTATAGGCAGAAATATTATAAATTCATTATTAGCTCAAGAACCTGAATGGCAAGCAAGTAATCAGTCCTGATAATCAAGCCTTCCTTCCATCAGTTTGGATTTCACAGAATATCTGAAATATACTGATTTACTGGAGGACCACAGAACAGAGTTCATGTGAAAATGAGGCCTGCTCAAAGCTGCAGACAGCCAATTATATAAGCTGCCAGTAAACCACCCCTCTGTGCAATGGTCTGGTGTGGGGCACAGGTGCATAGTGCCAAACAGCTCACCCCACACCCCATCCCCACTCACCAACCCTGGGCAAAAGCAAGCACACTTAACTTGGCAATTTAACATTGCTCAGCCATTCATGCACCGCACCATGGGACTTCCAGGCTGCAGTTGGCACAGCCTGTATTTTTATGCACGGGCCTCTGGGATATTGCTTGAGTCACATGACCTTGTGACCTGCCCTTCAAATGCTCCGCTTCTTCGATCACTCCCCTCTCATGCAACTTGCTGTAAATTCAGAATGAAACAAGGTTGGCTTTTCGCTCTGCACTCTTATGGCTGCTATTATTACTCTTGTTTTGTTTTTGTTTAATTTGTGCATCAATCACGGTCAGTTTTTACTCTGCAGTAGAAAGACTGAGTGGCTGGGCACATTGATTGATCACCTCTCCTGTGTCCTATATAACAAGAGGTGGATTGGGCTCCCGCACCTGTTGAGGCAGAAATGGCAGAGTGGAACCAATCTCTGATGGAGTGACCTGTCCAAAGAAAATGCATCGCCATCCATAATTCTTAGAGAGGGAAAGAGCCCATTTTGTTCTCATGGTGTCAGACAATTTTGGAACCGTTCTGGAGCCATTTTGTCAAGTGTGATAGTGAAGGCCAGCGATAAAACAATTTCAGTAGAAGAAGCTTGATAAGAAAATGCACAAATGGAAGTAATGCTCGCTAGTCAAAAATGAGCTCTTTGTTGTCCCGATGTTTCCTGTCTGGAATTGCAGAAAATGTTGCACAAAATTAAAATTAAAAATGAAAATATTAGCGTCTAAGGCTATACTTTTTTACAGCAATTTTGTGGTGTTATTTTTTTTGTAGCACTGACATATTTTGCTTCTGTGTCACTGCTGCATCTGAAGAGCTCTGTCACAGTGTGACAAAGCTACTCTTATTGCGTCAAGGATGAACTATTGCATTCAGTAATGATATGATATGTAATCTGTACTCTATCTGCAGTTAAACATTCAGGGACAATTATTAAATATAAAAAGACTGTTATCTACCTATTATCCATGATTTATCTTGAACATTTTGAATCATGAAGTGTATTGCACACCAATGACATTTTTCAACAATATGTACAATATGAATTGAACTATCCTTTGCAATATGCTGATTGAGAAGTACAAAGAGAAACATCCAGGGAAGCACAATCAAAAATGTTTGATTTAGAGGGTATGTGGTGTAAAATCACAAAGCATAAACATTTACCACACACAAGCACGCAGGCACGCACACATGCATGCATGCATGCATACACGCACACCCCAAATGAATAAATATGAAGGTTCATGCACAGGGGAAGGATGGGCCCAGTGTGTGTGTGTGACCTGTGGGCTCTCTGTTGTATGATTTTACTGGGAACATGTCCAGTGTCCCACTGCTCAAGCTTTGCAAATAACCCTCAGGGTTTGGCACCCAAGTTAAATTTCCCCCAGTGGTTGTTGAGGAGTTACTTGTCTGCTGCAGGCTGAAAGAGAGGGTTGAAAACAATGCGTACTTGGTTACAGCAGTGTCCATTGGCACCACACAGAGCCAAAGGGATGAGTATGCACGGTGAATTTCATGGCATTGTGTGGAATGTATTTACTGAACAGACAAAATTCAGACAAAAATTAAGCTATGAGCATAGGAAGTATCATCACTTTTTTTACTCGCTTGACTGCTGAGAGAAATGGTAACATCTCTCTATTGTATTTTCCATATTCCAGGAGCAAGGCAGATCCTCAGTGACTCATGGATGATTCGCGATTAAGTCTTAATGTGTATTTTCTCAAAGGAAAGAACACTTTTTACAGCTTTGTTTTCCATTGCCTTTTTATTTGTAAAGATCGATGTGATACATCATGAACTGTCCGAACATTTCCCAGTGGGAAACAATACAATTGGACAAATGAAAAAGAATGTCTTTATTTGAATAGGAAAATACAGTATGCATTTCATTTGGAGAGAATTAAAAAGAATGCAAAATGTAAATCTACTCACTTGAGCATTCCTGCAGTATGTCATTCAATAGTGTTGTGGGACAGAGGTACTAATTCTACAGAATATAAATATAAAGAAATTAATGAAATAAAGAATGGCAGAAACACAACAAAACTGAAATAAAATGTCTCTTCATCAAGTTGCTTGTCGAAGTGTGCTGTGATAGACAGCCCCAATCGAATGCTAATCAACCCACTTAAATTAAATTAAATTAAATTAAACCTACTACAAATTTAAATAGCCAGCTCTATAAGCACTGGCTAATTTCACCATCACAGCCACTTATTAAAACATTACTACTGAAACAATATTGATATTACTGCTTAAATGGTCTCTGTGCACTTGCACTGTGCATGGAGACCCAATTTACTGCGCTGCCTCTCCCCCTGCTCATCGTAAATATCTCCAAGCCTCTTTTTAAAATAAAGGAAATCTAATAATGTGGATGGGAAATTTATTAAAACTGTAGGTCTTCTGTGCGCTTTGTAATAGCTGCACGCCTCGCTTCTGACAGCTGCTATTATTCCTGCCCCTCCCATATTCATGGGCACAAAGAGCCTCTACCTCCCTCACAGCAAACAGCATCTCATGGTGAAGAGGTGTGTCTGAGCCACTATGAATCAGTGCAGAGGCACTCTGGGGAAAAAAGGTTTAGTGCACCGTGAAAAACTTATTTGCTTACTCTTTTTTGGTGTACATATCAACTACACTGCCTATGTACACACACACACATACACACACTACATGCCCAAAAGTATGTGGACCCCTGACATTGAACATCTCATCCAAATTATAGCCATTAATATGGGGTTAGTCCACCCTTTGCTGCAATAACAACTTCTACTCTTCTGGGAAGGCTTTATACTCGATGGTGGAACATTGCTGCAGGGATTTGCTTCCGTTCGGCCAGAAGAGCACTAGTGAGGTCGCGCACTGATTAGGCGATTAGGCCCGGCTCACAGTAGGCTTTCCAATTGATCCCAAAGGTGTTGGATGGGGTTGAGGTCAGTGCAGGCCAGTCAAGTTCTTTCACACCGTTCTTGACAAAACCATTTCAATATGGACCTCGCTATGTGCCCTGGGGAATTGTCATGCTGAAACAGGAAAGGGTCTTCCGTTGGGGAAGCACAGAATCATCCAGGATGTCATTGTATGCTGAAGCATTAAAATTTGCCTTCATGGAACTAAGGGGCCTAGCCTAAACCTTGAAAAACAGCCCCAGACCAAGGGGTGTCCAGATACTTTTGTCCAGATGGTCATATTGAGTATATATGCAGACTGTTGACAAATTAAATGAAAAATCTGAATAAATGAGTGGAGAAACATAATGAAAGAAATTGCTTCCATACAGGTGACTGAGAAAGTCTGATCACGTCCTGCATTGACAATGTCGACAAGACCCAGTCCGTTGACAACTACATAGAGAGGGATATTATAGTAGGAAGAAGCCCTCGTTACAAAGACAAATACATGTTTGAGAGTTCAGTGGAGCAAAAACGATAGGCACTTGTCCACAGAGATGTGGAAAAAAGTAATATGGTCAAATGAGTTTGTAAGGGGCCCTGTATTGCTGTGGGGGGCATTTTCCTGGCATGGTTTGGGTCCACCTGTACTCTTGTAGAGTGGGAAGGGTCACTTCAAATCAATACAAAGTTTTTCTGAGAGATCACCTTCATTCTATGACAAAATATTTCTATGGGAGAGGTCACTTCCAGGAAGAAAATGCCCCCATCCACAGGGCACGAGGAGTCACTGGATGGTTTGATCAGTATGAAAATCACATGAATCATATGTTATGGCTTTCGCAGTCACCAAATCAGCAATAGGGGAAAAAAGTACATAACCAAATTCTCACTATATTTTGTTTTGGTTTCTTTTATACATGTATAATACTGTATCATGCATATCTAAATTTACAATCTCTCTTGAATAGGTCCACGCACAGGTCTGTTGTTAATAAAATAGTTTGCTGGAAGCAAATGGAAACTTTGTACTGTGTCTTTAAGCTGTAGTAGATTAAAACATTAGACTAAAAAAAACACACAAGCAGAGCTGACCTTGTCCTTGTGATTTTTTAGGTAATCAAATGGAACCAAGGAAACAAAATTAACCCATTAACCCCAACATTTTATTACATTACCAGGACGGTAGAAAGTCATCTTGAAGCAGCAACTGTCTGTTTCCCAAGATTTGATATCTTCCTGTGCTACTCAGAACACCAAACTAAATTTACCATGCTTGAAAATGTGCGACCCAAACAGAGCTTTTAGTATGAAAGGACAAATAATTTAAAGAGATCTGACCTTTCCATTGCAGGCTTGGGTGTCAATCATACCAATGAGAACTAATTTTCACTAGCTTGAAACTTGAAGTTGCCCTTATTGAAACAAAGCAGAGGGTTTCATTAAATTTCATATCCCCTCAAACAGTTCAGGTGATTTGATTGAATCCAGCCCTGACATCGAATGTTTTCGAATTTTGCTACGGACGAATGGGGAAACTATGACAGAAATATTATTACAGTAACCTGAATGTGCACATTTAACTCCTAATTTGAACCACGTATCAAGCTAATGTGGATATCTGTAATTGCCTTCATTACATTTTTTTCCCTTTCTGATTCGGGAGAAAAACAGATAAGGTGGATGTCAGCCAGCACTTAAATGAGCCCAATCACAGCAAGCTATTGGAATCTGACATTGATAAGTTAAACGAACATGAGGAATATAATTACCTTAATGGCCAATTACTACCTCCATTATTGTGTGTAATTAACTGGGGATTGATAAGTCCTCAGTTCTGTGGTGTGCTTTCAGTTGCCCTGATTGTCCATGCAGAGAACAAAAACAAGTAGAAGATAGCTTTTATTAATCATGTCATGGCATATTGTCCGTTGAACATTCCTCAGAGGGGAAACATTTTGGTTCACAAAACAAGGCTATTTGTTTCCTCTGCTTTACAATGGGTTCACCTTTAAAAAGTACTGAAATGATTTATCAAGTCTTAGTCAAGTCTAAAAATCAAGTTACAACCATTGAAGAAGCCTTCAGGTTCACTTGACTACAAAGTCACCATATTTATTTCCACCTGTTTATAATGTATTTGTGCATATATGCAGTTTCCCACCATTATGGGGAACACTATAAAATACATTATATAATTATATGTATATATGCATTTTTTTATAAATATATAAAAAAAATTTTGGTTGTGTGACCTATAGCTCATGCACAGCCTATAGGCTGTATAAGCACCTATATAAGTGCATATAATTACAGATCGCTTTCAGGAGTCAAAAGATGAATGAAAAATGATATTATATACGTGTGTGTATTTGTGTATATGTGTGTGTATATATATACACTACCAGTAAAAACTTTTTAGAACACCCCCATTTTTAAAAAGACTTTTATCATTAACACAAAAGGACAGGTGATTCTCTATACTATCACTATACTACCATTTTATAATAGTGATTGTACAGCCACAAGAAACACTGAAAGTCAGAATGCAAAGAGGAATAATATTTGGAATTACAATACAATATCTTGATCTTATCTGAGATCCACTCCTCTCCCTAAAAAATGCAGTAAAAACATAATTGCAGAAAGTGAGTTTCAAATTTCCCATTGCTTATGCAGAGAAGTTTTATGTGTATTTCAGGTGCAGTTTTCACTTTCATAACAAGGGCACAGCCTAATTAGTATGCACCTTCCTAGGGCCAGGTTACGATACCAAACAGCAATTAAAGTGAAATATTGCAGCGGTGGATGACATTACAAGTGCGGGATTGTATCTTCTCTGCATCCGAATGTGTGTCTGCCATTAACAGCAGCAGAAGCCCAATTAATAACCCACTCTGCAGTGGACAAGTTGCCTGCCCATTCCCTTGGGAATAACAAATGAACTAGACAGTGGAAATTAGAAAGAAAAAAAAAATGTCAGCCTCGAAGAATCTTTGGATCTGTGACCTCCCATGTTGGTGCATCCACTGAGGTCAACCGTTTCTACCTATTTACCTATCAATCTATCTACCTGCACTGGAGCTTCAGACACATGTAGGGTCTGCAGTAGGGCTTGGAGAGTAAAAAACATGGTTTTTTCTCCTAAATTATCATTATTTTCCTCTGTTGTCAAGTAGTGCTTGATTATTTGACATTTCTTTTGATTAATTCTTTCAATCATACCTTCGTTCATTAGTTTTCCAATATATTTTTAAATATGCACTCCAATCATTTCCATAAAAAATAATGATTGGGTATGTTTTACTCCCCAGTTGCATGTAGTTGGTCTAGTATAACCTGTTGTAATTCAGCAGCGTGTATCCACCGTGGAAACAAACATATTTGCTTGGATTCCTTTTCCTGTGTGGAAAAAGAGCATGCTGGGAAGTCTGGCCTCTGCAGGACTGGTATTGATTGTAATGGGAAGGATCAAACTAAGCCTTGTGTACTCTTCTTAGCCTCTTGGAGCGTAATGACATTTCGCTCGAAGAGGGAGTAACGAGCAGGCCATCCCACCATCTACGACAGACTGCACTAGAGATTCAGGTCTGCCAAGGGGTTGGGGTGCACTCATTATAAATCGTACAGCATCTCCCTCATTAAGTCTTGCGTGGTCAGAAGGCTGAAGACTTTGCAACTACCTCACATAGTTCCAGCTCCTGTTTTTCTGTCATTTTCAGCCATAGCCATAAAATGTCGAGAGCTGCCTGCTGCTGTTGGATTCTGTCGAGGGACGGAGGCGGGGGCGGGGGTACTGTTGGATTCTGTCGAGGGGTGGGGTGGGGGGTTCTCTTGGTCAAATCCTTCTTACATTACATTGTCATGAAATGTTCTGTTGCCATTCCATTTTAAATTTGTACCGCTAGTTCCGCGATAGGGGATGAATAACGTAATTACGAAAATAACGTTATTTACCATAGATAAACATTGGATCGTGTGGCCCCCCCTCGTGGTCGTGTGGCCCCCCCCTAGCAGTTGTGGCCCTAAACAACCACATAGAGCATTTATGCCATGGCGGGCCCTGCTCAGGGCTTCATAACGGAACAAAACAGTTTGACAGACCCCAAAAACAGTAGGCTGGCCTAGAGCGGTGACAGCCAGCATGAGGTCAAAGGCCAATTTGCTAGGACACTTTAACTGTACTGCACAATATGTACATTAGGTAAAGACTCGCTGTTGTTGCAGATAGCAAGCATTTCAGAGCATAATGAATGCATTTCAAAGGGCAATTAAAAAGAGTATTACAGTGCGAACAGATGAACAATGAACAATGAGAGCAGAGTTTTGCATATAGTCATAGACAAAGTACATTTGCATATTGATTGCAAATTATAAACAGAACATCTGACAAATCTTTGGAAAATGAGGCAGAATATTGGGTCTGTGTGTCATGCTGAACAACATCATTGAGAGAGAGAGAGAGAGAGAGAGAGAGAGAGAGAGAGACACAATCTTTTTTTTTTTTTTTTTTTACATGGATATATTTTGCCTTCACTGCTGCAAATGATGCTGATCAATACCATACCTTCAAGCAACAGCGCGAGCAATTATAGCGTCTTGTTCTCACATCTGAAGCGCAGAGCCTTTTTTATTTTGTTAATGACTGCGCTGCTGAAGTTGAGGTCTGTGCTGCTTTCCTCATGGTGGAACATCTGCAATGGAAGACAGGGGGCAAAAATATTCATTTGGCAAATGCTTATGATGGGAATTTAATTGTGGAGACTTGGAGTGCAGTCTGGTACTTATTCAGCCCCCAGAGTGTCAGCGCTACAAATGAGCTATGAGAAAATTTCAAAGATATTATAAACCGAGAAGCTGTCACGTCGAAAACAAAACAGGGCTGCAGACAGGCGTGTGTACGGCAGATGGTCAATAGCCATCCAAAATCTTTTCATGGCTATAAAGGCTCACAAGAACATATGCATCCGCATGCTTTTCTGATGTACGCAATTTATTGTTACACATCTACACTGTAACTCATTAACAAACTAAATGCGGACGCTTTGCCATGAGATTTCCATATCCCTCTCAGCACTGAAATTTATTTCCAAGCAAAACTGATTTGCATACTTTAATTAACGGTAATGATAGAGATCATTAGGATGCAATCCTGGGAGGCTATATTGTATGTTGCCTACCATCTTTAATGAGCAAGGGAATCACGTTCCCCTTTCCTCTATATATATATATAATATATAATCGGATATTAATTTGATTAATTTATAACAAAAACCTCGAATCCAAAATCCAGTTCTGTGGTAGTTATGAGAAACATGTTACGAATCAACTCGTATTTACATAAATGCTAATTTGGTTAGTTTTAATTAACATGGGCTACTCATTTCAGCTCCTCCAATTATCCTACCTCTTGTCTCAATGACATAAAATAATTACAATTGATTACATTTGTTTTACTGAATATTTGCACAGTATATGTCAACTTGTGGTAATATTTTCATATAATCAAGGTTTAAAAATTTCCCCTCTGTGTTTTTCTTTGGGGACATGCTTTAGGTCTGCTGATGTCTGAATTAACTTCTGTTGAGCAGAGAAAATTCTCCGCTCACAATAGCCAGGCAAAACAACATATGTCCATATAAGAAACAGGATTTATAGTTAACCCTATCAAAGTTATTGAACTTCTGGTCATTGCTGTTGTTACCATCAGGGACTAATTCTAATTCTTTCATGACTGCTTTAATATCAGCTTTGTGTGACACGATAACAGCAGTGCCTGCACCTGCACTCATATGTGTAACCACCAGTGGGGCCATATATTAGTCTTTTATTTACTGGATGCAGTGTGTGTGCCTGAGATGAACCTGGGGGCTCTGGCAGGGCTCTAGGCTGACATCCCTTTGAAGGCTTGTTAAACCGTTAAACCCATAGGCTTCTCCGGTAGGTGCAGATCTCACGTGCGCTCGAGATGACAAACATTCGCGCCGAGCTCAGTTTGCGGCGAACGGTTAACGTTGAACAATTTTAAATTAACATTCCGTTTAGTTCGCCACCGATGCATTTTTAATAAAAACGAATGCGGTTAAATGGACGGTCATTTTTGCAGATATCAGAGGACTTCACTGTTGGCGGTCCTGGCATGACAGATGTTACACAAGTAAACTCTGTATTGTCATGTAGCGCAACTAATGAAGAGGTCTGCAGAACTGAGCGATATAACAAGGAAGTCATTCCTCGATATTATGATTTTACTTTTCGCTCACATTTCAGGATGAAACGGGCAACCTTTGTCCTCTCGGCTGACAGTTGGCTTTCCAATTGATCCCAAAGGTATTGGATGGGGTTGAGGTCAGGGCTCTGTGCAGGCCAGTCAAGTTCTTCCACATCGCCGTCGACAAAACTACTTCTATATGGACCTTGCTGTGTGTGCCTATCATTGTCATTCTGAAACAGGAATGGGCTTTCCCCTAACTGTTGGAGAAGCACAAAATTGTCTAGAATGTGTTTGTATGCTGTATCATTAAGATTGGCTTTCAGTGGAACCAAGGGGTGTAGCCCAAATCAGGATAAACAGCCCTCGGCCAAGGGGTGTCCAGACACTTTCAGTCATATGGTGTATGTTTTGAGAGTTCCAGGACGCATGGCATCAGAAATGATTCCTCCCAGGTATGGATGGCAAGGGGGAAGATTACCCATGGCCAAGCTTACCCATTTGTATAAGAGAGAGAGAAAGAAAAGAACATGCAATATTTCTCACATCTTCTTGTCCACGGGAAGTTTGGTGCCTGGAGCCAGAGGCCCTGCTGGAAGGCCTCAGAGTTTAGTGCAGCACATGCTTCTAGTCATAATAAAGATATTCTTCATCCTTCACTTTAAAAGCAGCTTACTGCTGTGTGAATTCCAGCTACACTGCTTTTAAGTGAGATGTAGAGTAACCTTGCATGCTCCTTTTGACGAGGAAATAAGGTGGTGAGAAGCAAAAAAAGGCTTTGTCTCATGTTTTTATTCTCATTGATGCCAGAACAATCGAATGAAAGGGAGGCAGAAACTGGAATACTTCACTAGACAATCTTGTTTCTTTGTGTTGACTGACAGGCTTGTATTCGTACTGTCCCAAAATCTTCTGTTCGGTAAAAATGTTGCTATGGTAGCAAATTGTACAGGCTAAAATAGAAAAAAAACATGGAATGCAGCTTGTGTTTTTTTTTTTTCTTTTCTTGTTTTGAAAATAAAGCATTGCACATTATTTTTTCCATTGATTTATTGTCTTATTCTTTGAGGTTTTTATTTTTGCACAATTTTTAAATCTACCAACTTATTATGTTTTAACAGAAAATATGAAAGCTTATGACATATGGTCTTTTAAATATGTGACCAGTCCAATCACAATATATGATAAATCCACATATTTACTCCAGGTTTCGTTTAACAGCAGAAACAAAATCCAGACATGCACAGCTTTACTCCTGGTTTCAAAGTGAATACAGTGCATGTGCATTTGTCCCTATGTGAACCAGCCACCCATGTGAACACAATGAGTAGACAAGCAAATTGTCAGGGACCGGTTCATCGGTGTATTTTCATGATCCGATCAACACCGACTGGTGTTTTTTTTTACAAGAAGGCAGCAGGCTGTATTTAGAGCCAGGTGCTCAGTGGAAGAACAGAACAGGCAGGGATAATTGATCAACCCTTTCAAATCCACCCAAGCCCTCCTTCCTTGTAAGCAGTTTTTCTGCGTGAGCACCCTTTTGCGAACTGCCCATAGCTTTATCTACAGGAAAATACAATGAAATATCACTTTTCGCTCATTCACTTTTCTAGCTCCTTATGCAAAGAGTTTTTTTTTTTTTTTAAATCTTCCCTTTAATATTCAGGCTGTTTCTGTACACATTCACTCATTTAATTCTTTACTTCTCCCAGTCCAGACCCAGCAGGAATGGGGAATGCAAAAGTATTTTTTCTTAATTATGACTTATGAGATGCTAAAGCTTTGTGTGGCTTAGGGAAGTGTTCATTCCTCAAAATGATCTTTATTGAGACTCTGTTTTATTACTCTCTGTGGGTGAAAGTAATTTCCTCTAACACACACACTGCTAAGGTGTATCTATATTTTTATTTTTTTTAAACTAGCTTCTACCCTGTTAGCATTGACCATTATTAACTGCCTTTTTCTTCAAATATCAAACCACACATTGGGGCACCCTTCTTTTGGTCAAATGGCGACAAACTGAAGACAAGGCATAACCATTATCTTTCTCACTGAGAAAAGTGTAGGTCCCATTAAAGTTACATGATCATGGGGATTTTCATGTGTTTATTTGCTTTCATAAATGAATATGCATAAAAATTTTTTGTTAGTTTTGGACCGCCACTGTCTAACACCTGTGAAGCCACTTGTCCCAGACATCTACATACTGATGTGTTAAAAATAATAATAAAAACTGAGAATCTGCCTTTTAACCACATGTGAACTGTTTGATTACAAATCTAAAATTGTGGAGTACAGTTCCAAATCAAGGAAAAAAGAGAAAAAAGTCTGGTCTTGAACATTCTAGATGGTGTCATTTCTACAAATGACCTCTAGGGGGTAGTGATTATTAAAGTGTTTTTTTTGTGCGGGCCTGAAACTTTGGAGGTGAAGAAGAACGTGCTCACTTTGCCGGAAATTTCATAATTGGTTAAACTGGATCTTAGTGAAAATGATCCCTTGCCTGGAGCCATAAATCACAGCCGTGGATTCGGGTCACAATCAGCGCCAGACTGTCGGAGGGATGATGAAGCACAGCAGATGCAGCAAGGATTCTGGGAAAGCGGAGGGATGTTTGGGCAAGACATGATCAGACAGAGAGGCTCTCTGCATAGGTTACCATGGCAATGTCACGCTTCCTGTATGAATCAGCAGAGTGACATCTTAGAGCTAACGACACTCAGCATGGGAAGAATTTCAAAAAGGAAAGTCAGAACAGCCCATGTAGAGGGAGGTATAATTTGTAAAGCTCAATTTCAAATGGCTTAATTTTTCACTTACATAATGAATTATCTGGCTTAGCATACGGGAGTAAGGTTGAAGCAATCAAATGAAAAGTAGCTTCATGTATCACGGAGAAGGATTAATGAATCAATACTAAATTTGATTTGTATAATTGATTACTGTCATCCTAGGAGTCACTTATCATCCCTAAGTGGAGGTGGAGTCTATTGAAATGTCGAAAATCGAGACAGACGCCTTGTGCACAGATGTGTCTCCATATCAATGAGGTGTGCTGGCTACAGCCAGAATGGAAAATATGAAAAAATATGAAGAAAGATATGAAGAAAAATGCTTTGCATGTCAAACTCCAATATTCAAACCGCAGACTCAGAAGACTTAAGGCTTGACCTTTCAATGCAAAAATATGTAGTTTTAGTCAATTTTGTTAAAAAAAAAAAACATTTACAAAATGGGAAAAACTCCAAAAGGTCAGCCCATAAGTATTGTGAGAGTGTGATTTGAAAATTGAAGCATTTTTCTCTTAGTTGTTTATTTTTTCATGTATTGAAATGTCTTTTAGGTAAAGTCAAGTGACTCATTCCTACTTATCACCTTTAAATATGATGTATACCTGAAGTTATGACTGTTTTTATGGCTTGGTTTGCATTTTCACTGTATTTACACACTGAATATCCATTGCTTATCCCTACAGTGTCAGAGGGTCATTTTCCTCCCCATTTGTCCTTATATGCACGCTGTAAGTATGTAAGATGGAGCAGTTCTAGCCAAAATTTCTGTAATAGATTCAGGAAATCTATTGGTGGTGACTGCTCTTGCTTATGGACACTAAATTGAAAAAAATCCATGACGCAAATATCACTTTGTGAGTGCGACCCCGAGTCACATGACATTCGCTAGCCAGAATATAGAGCCCAATGAGCTATTTTGTCTTTGAATCTCAGAAGTTTTACCGTTACTGGCCTTGGCTTACCAATTATTTTTGAACAGCCCAATTCTATGGGCATGCTCAATTTCTATTGTCTTTGAGTCAATTTCTTCAGTTTCTTTCTATGTCTCCATCCCGTGATCTGAACCCAGACCTTCGATAACAACATTGTTTCTTTGCCTTTGGTTTTCGATGTAATCCAGTTTCCGAAGGTAGTCTGCCATGCCTGAAGTGGTCCTGGGCACAGTAGAACTTATTATTTAATAAAATAAAATATAGTAGAACTATATTTTATTTTTTTATGATTTTATAATTCAATCACCCGCTTATTCTGGTTGTTCTTTAACTCATCGCCGTCCTTTTGAGAGTATTGGAGGCTTGATTTAAGCTCATGCATCTTTCATAAGTGCATGTATTCTTTTGTTGGCTGAGTCCATCACCATCTGTGTAAAATTTTTGAAATTGGCCTCTTGCCCATTAAGCATCTCTTCATAGAATGTTTTTTTTTTCCTGTTCAAACATCTCTCTCATATTCTCTGTGGCATCACCAACTGCTGTCTGTGCCCTGAGAGGAGCCATAGCTGCTCTTCAACACAGCTCTAGAAGTTGTGTTTGGGGATAGTCCACAAATAGCTCTTTAGCAGCTATTCCATGGTGTGCTTTCAGGAGGAGCAGGCCAGGGTTTAAGGAATACACCAAAAATCTCAAAATGCACATGCCGTCCAGGACGTTTGGCTGTCTGCGGGGGGGGCGGGGGGGGGCAGGCAGGCAGGCATTACTTTCTCCGCCCCACACACACACACACACCCACACACATTCACACACACCCACACACACATACACACAGGAAACCCACATGCACATGGCCTCATTGGGTCCTCACACATTCTCATGCATAACATGCAGACACACAGGGTATTAGAATGTGGGCTGTCAGACTGTGAGGAATCCACCATTTTGTATGTGTGTGCGTTTGTGCGTGTTCTGTTGCAACCACTGTCAAAATCACCCCTGATTGCACACATTGAAATACACAGCACACAGCTGCTGAACCTGCTGTTTGAAGTGAGGATGAACTGTCATTAGAATCCACCAAGGTGCACTGCCAGTCACGACAATCTACATGCAGCTACAGGTAATGAGTGACCCTCATATATTTAAAAAGCATGCAACATATCTGCTGTATGCATTTTTTTTTTTTATTTCATGAACAGCACAAAATGAGACACATTTTTAAAATGACAAAGTCACAGACCAGGCTTTCAATTCATTGTTCATTGCTGCACATTGCTCCTAGACTATATCCTGGACATATTTTTTATTTATTTATTTTTTTTTACAAATGTTAACTCTTGAAAGCTGTCATTGCCTTAAATGAAAAGGAATACATTCCATCTTGTTACACTGTAATAATGTGCTGTCTTCTGTAGCTAACAGTGTCAATAACTCACACACGGCATTGCAGTTAGACTAACCATCAAACCATCAGAAAAGTTCCCTTTTCATAATGGACCATGAATCCTACATCTTCCCTAGTGCTAATAATGGCTTGTAAGGGCTCCCATTTTCTCGATAATGAACTGCTAGCTTCAGCTGAAGAGAGAGAGACTTTTTCTCCTGAATAATAATGACAGCCACACAATTGGACAGCCCTGGATAAGTCTGAGCAGCACCACACAGCGAAAAAAAAAAAAAAGCTCTCAAGCTATTACCCATGACCTTTCAGTATGCATCCCACCGGCACAAAACCTGTGGTCTCCAGGCACTGCATCTGCGGTAGCTTAAGAGAGATGGAGAGGGCCTAACCTGTGCAATTAAATAACTTTTTTTATTGAGTCATTATGGGTTCCAGTGAAAACAAGAAGTATGACCCAAGCCCCAATAAAAAGCTACACTACAGCTGCACCACAAATTCTCCTCAGCAACGCATAGATATAGCAGTGCTCTTCCTAATGAAGTCTTGCACTGCAACATGTTTTTAATCCTACCGAGTCTATATTGTTCAATCTTAGTTTATTCTTTCTCACATAGAACTGGTACAACATGGAGTAGACTGTCTATGATTAAATAGGAAGAAACATTCCCACATGGGTATTGGGGTTGTAAAGAGGGTTGTGAGTAAAGCTGCTGTGAGTTTGAATATATAAATCTTCTTCCTGCAAATGCTTGTTTTCTGTTGTCAATGTCTGTCTACTGTCTACATTTCTGCTTGCTTGTGGAGCTTTGGTGGATTATGCAGCAAAAAAATTATTTCTTCAGAGCAAACAAAATCAGACAGTATTATTAGTCAGGCAATTTCTTCATCACATACTTTTTTCTATTGTTGTAAAATTGATGCGATTTTCATTATGTTTCAAAGCAACTAGGTTTATAAATCATATACGATGCTTACATGTTCCATAAACAGTTCAAACTATGAATGACAAAAGCTAATTTGGCTACGAATCCCATATTCTGGTCCTAGATTCCTGTGCCTAAAACAGGCCTCCCTTGGCAAAATTCTCTGATACTTCGGAAACTTTAAGAAAAGTTAAAAGCATTTAAGCAGCTGGGAGTGATCGCAAAAACATCTCCTCTGCCACCCTGCCTTCAAACTAATGTGTGGAGCATCTTAAGGCTGGGAGATGTGAGGACGAAGAGATGTGCTGAAAGACTGAGGAGGGGCACTTTTACGTCCCTCAACAGCAGGGAAACATCCCTTGATGTGCAAATCCATCCTTTGAAAAGCTTGTGCATGTCTATCAGCACAATGAAGAGTGATTAAAAATTGAAAGAGTGATACAAGATGCAGTGTGTGGTCCCAAAAGACACATTGGCATGTTAGAAAGGAAGCATGATTGAAAGATTTGTAAGTATATTGTCTCTGGGTTTAATATCTAAAAATTTCCAATACACTGGTATACAGCAATACTCTAAGTGTATGAATTAGGCTCACTGAGAGAAGGTTTGAATTTTAAGCAATCTGCCCTGTGGTGATAAGTACATGTTGTCTGAAATACAGTAGACATATACAAGGCTGTGGCCGTTGTTATCTCTGCCAGGCGGAGCCTGGAGGGGATCATGCGTTTGGCTGCGTGTGTTTGTGCGCGTGTGTGTGTGCGTGTGTGTGTGTGTGTTTGTTTGTGCGTGTGTTTGTGTATCTGTCCGCAGCTAATCTCGCATACTACTGGGCCGATCAGCCTAATATTTCTTGTGCATGCTGACAGCAGGTCAGCTGAATTCTCGAATATTTTGCAAGTCGGTCATATAAAGTATCAAATAAAGTATTTTATTTGAATTAAATTCCATCATTGTTTCATCCATTGAAATACATTGAGCGCTAACTCCTAACCGGCCACTAGGGGCTGCTAGTGATCAACAACTGCTTCCATTTGGAATGCCTGGCGGAGATCTGCACTCTACTGAGTGCACTCTTCTAGTTAAAGATCTGTGTTGACACACCTTGATTTAGAGCAGGCTGATGCCGGCATTCGGGCTGATCAACGTAATGTCCTGTGCTTTGAGGCTTTCAGCAAATGCACTTCAATTAAAACTTTATTTTTTGTTGTTTTTTTTTTTTTTTCCTTTAGTTTTTGCGCCTGGAGGTTTAGTAAATATTTGGCATTATTAGCCACGTAATCTTCACAAGTATTAGATTGTACGATAGTGTATCAAATGTTTAAATCATATCTTCTATAGCGCTGCAATACTTATGTACATTGAGTATAGCACCACAGGTGTGAGAAATATCCCTCCCAAGCGTACTATGCCTATGAGCCCATATTCAATACCATGTGGCATAAAGTCACCATTTAACACCCCCCAACCCACTCCTACTTTCCACAAGTAATCAACTGCATGTAAGAAAATCTAGAAAAGCATTTTACTTTCACGGATCAAATGTAATGGAATTTCCCATTTATAAGAAAAATTTAAATCACATTTGCTATGTTTGTTCTTCGCAAAGGCATGCTCCTGCATTACACAAAACATTATGGAAAACTCACAGTAACTTAAACCGTCACAGTTACACACATCTATTCTTGCCAGAAACAAATACTTGAAGATGTCATCCATCCACCTTGGTAAAAACTGGGATACAAGGTAACAATACAGTAGCAACAGAAGCAGTTGTATTCCTGGATGCAACATGGCTCTTCTCATGATGAGGATACAATTAGCTAATACGATTAGACAGCCTAGGCTAAGACATTAAAAATTTTCATTTACAACACATATGCAATGTTATATACATTTACATCTAGGTAGCTTGCTAGCAATGCGATCTGAAACTACAACATAGCAGCGATTATGTAAACACCATGGACTAGCTAACATTAATGTTGAACTAACTACTTACAGCAGCTACTCTTATTCATAAAATGAATGAAATACGTTGGTAACACAATTTAAATACACAAAACAAATTGCGAAAGGGAATTTAGCTACTAGCTGTGTAACATTCGTCGTACTTTTATATGACCAGCTAGCATTGTTAGTGCATTAAGAACAGGAACCCTACATTTAGTTCACCCTCAGCTCTTTTAAAGGAATAAGAAATTGGCGGGGATTAAAGTAGAGTTCAGCTGCCAGGAATAACTAAAAAAAAGATGCTCATCCCAAGCAACTATGGTGCCACATAGTTAAGTGGCTGATTAAGAAGCCGCTCATGAGAAATGCTCTAGCTTAAAAAAAGAGACTCATTCTAAATTTATATCATGCAAGAAGTTATGTCACAGAAATGATTTGCGTAGGCTTAATTTCACAAGCGACCTTCGGCTTAACAGTGTTACAAGTTGAGAACTTTTTTTTATGTAAAGTGTGTGCTGATCTGGGAAATGCTTTTGCGATTGTAGATGCTAAATCACATTGGATGGTGTTCCAGTTTCACGCGTAACATTCAGTATTCTCTGGGCTAATGAGAACATTTATATTCCAACAGTCTTGGCTGTAAATTGTCCTTCCTTTGAAAAATGCAGTTGAAACATACGCGGATTGCCTAGTTTTATAATTCTTATATCCCCACTCTTTTTCAGCAGAAGGAGGTGACAGCGTTCCAACAGCATCAGTCAAGCAAAGGGAATTAATATCCAACACCATACAGCAGCTTAACACAGTTCCTGAAGAAATGTGATGTGACAGGAGCCATGTGGGGTGAGCTTCTTTCCACGGGCGACATCTTATACATTTTCAAGCGCATGTGACCCATGGCCAAAAATGACCCCATCCCATTAAAAGAGGATATATGCATGAGACTCGAATGTATGTGTGGCCAGATAAAGTTATGCTGAATAAACGTTTTTTTTTTTTTTTTTTATGCAAAAATAAATTAATTGTCCTCACAGATGAGGGAAATGGAGGGGAAACAGTTAACTAACAAGAGTACAGTGGAGCTTTAGTGCTTTTTATAAAACATGTTTTATATGTTTTTTAATCTTTTATAGAATGATATAAAGTGAAACATTATTGAATTAAATATTTAGTTTCATCCAGTATGTCTAAGCGCATGTAGCTTCATAACGTAGGTTCCTGTAGCTGAAGCAGATGTGTATAAAGGTCTGTATCTATGTGTGTACTATATGTACATATATATTGCACTGAAAAAAGAGGGGAGCACATTGAAATAGAAACACAGCTAGTCAGCCACTTCTACTTTAAATATAAGATGTCCCATGTATCTGTAATGTTCAAACAATATGCCCACAGCAATAACTAATAATATGTGTTGTTAACAATTATTTCAGCCCAACGCTAATCGCATCTCACTGTTTTTTCAATCTTCCTCTCATGCTTCCGCAACTCCACCAGGTCATCAGATCCCCCCCCCCATCTCTTTCACCCACACAAACACTCTCTCTCTCTCTTTTTCTCTCTTTCTCTCCTCACTTGCTCAGCAAAACACTTTGCTGAATGCAGTGCATTTGAGGGAACCAAGAGCAGTGTTAACTCTCTGAGGAGCCTCAGTGGTTTGCTTCTTGAGATAAAAATTTCCATTATCTAACTACGTGGAACAGAATATCAAACAAGGGCAGTTTTTTCTCCTTTAAAATGTGATGGAACTGGTTAGCACACTTGTCGTGTCGCCTTTCTGCACTGTATGCGAATCTGCCGTGCAACACTGCGAGCATGTATTCGCTTTGTTCCACTGCTTTAATGAAACAATGGCTTGGCTCTTTCCACCGCATGGTACCGGCTCAACTCGATTCGACTCTACACGACTTTTTTGGTTTTCCATCGGGCAGAAGTTGTGAATAGTACCTGGTACCTGGTACTTTTTTGGTATCACCTCGGTCGAGGTTCCAAGCGAGCTGAGGCGATACCAAAAGGTGACGTGAAAACACTGCAGACCACTGATTGGTCAGAGCAACGCGTTTCGTGCGGCGTCGCTATGACGACCAGCTAAATTGACGGGGGTACTATATCTGCAGTGGAAAACGAAGTACCTGGCACCAAGAGCGAGTAGAGTCGAGTCGAGCCGGTACCATGCAGTGGAAAAGCGGCTTAAGGTACAATCTTCCTCTTCTGCTCCGACAAACACGCCAAGGCAGGCCTACCTCCCTCCCTTCACACACAAGCAAATAGCTCTGTACAGCCCCATCCAATCATGGGGCCTTTGGTGGCTGACTTCCCCATGCAGCTGTTATACTTTTTCTCTCCGGGATAAATTTGTCACAATAGTGGATTTATATACAGAAGCAAAATAACAAATGCTTGAATGCCTGGTTTGAAATGACGCATTTTAACCATATGATCTTCCACCTGTGAAGGTTGGTGAAAGAAGATGCACCTCAGAATACCATAAGCATCTGTACATCTTGCACAAATTGTGCAACCATTTGTGGGACTTCATGTGTTTCAGCCTCTCTGTTGCATGTCCGCACATCAACACAGGTCATATAAATATTACTGTGCTATCTATTAGCTATGGAGCCAGGTTCTTGATTCACAGCAATTAAACTTTGTTGGCGCTTTCAGCCAACGGAACTCAACGGAAGGGCAAAGGGTAGCGGCAGCATGCACCCTCATTTTCAGTCAAACGTCGGCTGCTTTGACCCCCACAGACCCTGGGTGTGTTTTTCTCCTCCCAGGCAGTGGAGCCACCAGAGGAGCACTAAAATGCAGGCACTGCTTTATTTCCCCAAAATACAATGTGATTTATTGCTTACAACACGAACCCGGGGTTTTTTTTGTTTTTTTTTGGTATACTAAGCAATAAACTAAGCTAAGAAATAGCCCTCTCAGAATGGAGCATCACTCATGGCGAGAAGAAACAGTTTTTTCCTTTTGCATTGTTCCGCACATCAGCACAAATCTTCAGCTTTATAGCACACACTCGCCTCAAAAGACAAATGGCACGAGATGTCTGAGATAGGAGAACATGGCCTTTTCAGCAAAACCTTTATGATTTCAGGGCATAAAGCCACGATTAGATGCTGGATATTTTGATACTATTTTTAAGCCATCCAATTTGTGTCGTTTCTTGTGCAGAACATGGAAGTGTACTCAATTGGAATATCCGGCACTCGGGTGGCTGGTTTTGATGTTCTGTACACTCACCGGGCACTTTATTGGGTACACTTGCTCATTAACAAAAATAGCCTGCTCCTCCAAGCGGCAAATCACGTGGCTACAATGCAATATATAAAGCATGCAAACATGGGTGAAGAGGTTTAGTTTTTTGTTAAAATATTAGAATAGGTAATATGCCAGATCTAAGCAACTTTGACCGTGATTGCTGGTGCCAGACATGGTGGCCACCCTCCTAGGATTTCTGTGCACTTACAGTCTCTAGAGTTTACAGAGAGTGGTACGATAAACAAAAAAAAACAACCAGTGAGTGCCAGTAAACACCCCATTAATGAAAGAGGACAGAGGAGAATGAAAGCAGACTTGTTCAAGCAAACAGAAAGCCCACAAATGCTCAAATCGACAGCTTTTTTTTACAACAGTGTTGTGCAGAAGCACATCTGAAGGCACAACACATCAAACCTTGAGGAGGATGGAAGACAAGGCTGGGTTCCACTCCTGTCAGCTAAGAACAGGAAGATTATGCTACAGTGGGCACATCATCACCAAAAGTGGACAACTGAAGATTTGAAAAACGCTGCCTTATCTGACAAATCTCAATTTGTTTAGGGTCAGAATTTGGTGTACACAGCATGAATCCATGGATACATGCTACCATTAGGCTCCTCAATATGAATGGAGCATCATTTGAATGCCACAGCACTCATAAGCATTGTTGCTGACCATGTGCATCCCTTTATGGCCACAGTCTACCCTTATTCACATGGATACTTCCAGCAGTGCAGTGCGCACAAATCACAAATCACACATCATTTCAGGCTGGTTCCACAAACATGACAGTGACTTCAGTTAACTCGAATGGCCTACACAGTCCCCAGATCTTAATCCAATAGAGCACCTTTGGGATGAGGTGGAACGGGAGATTCGCACCATGAATGGTGTGACCGAAAAGCTGCAGGAGGTCAGCGTGAGGTCAGCATGGACTAAAATCACTAAAAATCACGTTTCCAGCAACCTGTTGAATCCATAATGCAAAGAATTCATGCTGCTCTGGAGGGAAAAGGGGGGTCCTGCCCAGTGTTACATAGGTGTACCTAATAGTGGCCAATGAGTTTAACTGCATTACACCCTGCCGATTCTGCTAACCTGAAGATCAATGCTGGTAGACGTTGGTACCATCTCTGTCACTGCCTTCTCTGTTCCTGATAACAAGAAAAAAAAGGAGACACTTGGGGATTTAGAGCCGTGTAACTGGATGAGATCATGTCATGTTGTGGCTTAAGATGTCAGCATGCATTAGGGTTGCTAACTATCAAGGACTTGCCTGGGAGGCTCCAAGAATTGAATTCAATCTGGGATATTCTTTTTTTGTCGCAATTAAAGGACAAACGTTGCGCTAAAACACATCTGCGGTTTGGCTCTCTTATTTGGAGTAAGCCGTTGCCAAGCACAAAATCGTACACTTATTACAGCTGCCAGTAATGACTGGCTGATAGACGAGTCAAGCAGAAGCGCCACCGTGCACCACTCTCTCTCCTTCTCCCCCTATTTCTCTGTCCTCCCAAGCAACCACGCCCCCCGCGCCTTCTCCGGAATTGAAATCACTTGAAGTAACGTTACCATACATGCAATGATGAATCACATTATGGGTCTGCCAATGTCAGTTGCCAGCCCCATTCAGGCCCTGAGACATTGCAACAATGCGCTTCATTCACCAGACGTCAACCTGCTGGAGATATCTTGACAAAGCAGCCCATGATTTAAAAAAAATAAAGAAACCTGACAAAGAAACAGGAAACAATGGAACTAACCAGTTTAGGGGAAATAGACCTTTTAGAGAGGAAATGTATGCTGTATTTTTCAAAATGAAATTAAGTCCCTGGTTTGGCTCCTTTTATTGCCCCACTATAAATATCCAGTGTTTCTTCCTCTTCAGAGCACACTGATGTTTAGAAATTTTATGTGCACTCAGACAATTCTGTGTTCTTTCCCTCCTCTATTTGTGTAGGAAATCAGCTGTATCCGAAAAGTCAAAGCAGAGGTCATTTTCTGCACAACCTCTTTCTGACTATTTGGATCTGAAACCTAATCCATTTGCGGCATACAGCATGAGTTTCACTGAAGCTATAGAACTATGTCTATAATAATAATCTCTTGTCAGCCTTGGGGGGGGGGGGGGAAACGCAGCATTTGCAGAAAGCACTGCAGCAGCGATGCAGATGTGTAATCAGAATGAGAAGTGCTGCACCTTGCGGCTGCAGATCCGAGACCAGGATCGCTAGCTGCTGCCCGCAGGGCCACACGGGAACCGCTAAGTCTGTTTAAAATGCAACCGCAGCGGGCAATGCTGAACTTAATCAGTGCCCGAACCTCCCTGCTGTAGTTCCCACTGCAAGTCTGTCCATGGGAAGTACGAGCTCCCAGCAGTTCACCGTGAGAATTATGTTCTTGGCAAGGCATCTGTTTTCAGAGGCAGATGACTTCGACAGGACTTTCTTCGCATAGCTTTTCACTATTGACTCGTTATGCTAAGGGGGGGGCTTGTAGGGATTTGGAACGAACTTGACCTTTGCTCTAGTAATACCTCCACCCATTCCCGTTCTCTGCAATGGCTTGAATAAAACGTCCTTTAATTACTTGTTGAATTATATTGTGTCCAGGTACCTGTAATTGTAAATGCAGATGACAGTTTGCAGAAAGAAAAAAATGTTAATAACTTGAGTTTTGACATTTTGATATGGTACTTCAAAGATACTCCACATCTGAGTTAGCCAGTTCTTCATGGTTTTATTGAAAGGCTTAGCACTCTCTGTTTATCTCCCTCATTTGCCTGAAAGCTTTAATAGGGTAAAATCCCTTCTGTCCTGGTCTTTTTATGCACTAATTTTTGAGATATTGATCTGATAAAAGGAGACTACAGGGGATGAAAAATAATTAAGAACAAGCTGCTGTAATACTTTCCCAATTAGACCATTTATTTAACAAGGTGTGTGATGTTCATTTAATATTCCAGAGAAGTGTTCCATGTTTGCATTTAGATAACTTTTTTAAGAACATACCAATTTGCCTCTAACAAATTCAGATTTTTTTTTACAGAGGCCCTATTTTTTTCAGAATAGCCTGGGATCTCACAAATGGCTCTGTAGCTCCCCGCCTGTTAATGAAAGCCTTTCTGCAGTAATTAGATTCCAACATTCTGACCAATGCCCCAGATTGGGTGCCCGATAAGGAGAACCTCCTGGGAAAGTTCACTCCGAAACCCGGCTGCCTCTTTGTCCCAGGTATCAATTAACATAAAGACTTTGTTGTCTGGCCCTTAATCGAAGCACCCGCGCAGGGGGACCCTGATAACTCTTCCAAGCACAGTATTTTACCGCCGTATTGATCCCAGGCCTCGGTGCCCAAGGTGGTCCAGCAGAGCGCAAAACTTTCTCCCGAGAAACTTTGCGACGGCCAGTCAATTCCAGCGGACCGTGAGGATCGTGATGCGGAGGACTTGCCCTGTTCAGAATAAGAACTTTTCTCATGAACGCGGCAGTTGGTTTGAAAGCGATTAGGGTGAATTGTGCAGCGGGCCAGGTGGTCACAGAAATTACTCTCAGTGAACATTGGTCCATCGATACAATTACATTTGACACGGAGGATGTCTGGGATATTCAGTTATTTTTTTGAATTGATATGAATGAATCATTACTTTTTTTTTTTTTTTTTAGATATTCCTGATAATCATCATACCCAAATAACCCCTCCTGTAGCTCTATGTGTCACATAAATGAGTGTGTCATCCACTGGTGCAGAGGATGCCGAGTTGCCCAGGTTCAGCCAAGAATAGCAAGAGGCGAATTTAGCACCGCAATAGCCTCAGCAACCCCTGAGTTTGCAGCAGGGCAGAAAGCGTGGGGGAGATAGGATAATATCTCACTGCGATGCCTCCCCTGCCACTTTTAATCAGCACATTAGTCAGCTCTCTAAGCCTCCCGACTGCACTCCTGCTTTCCACAGGCAGTGGACAACAGAAAATGATAATATATATGCAGTGTGTGTGTGTATATCTATCTATATATATATATATATATATATATTATATATATTTTATTTTACTGGGCCATTATTGATTCCACACTTTAAAAATGTTACTCTCATGTGTCCTGTGCCTGTCAAATTTGTAAAAAAAAAAAAATTTTTAAAAAGAAGAAATAAATGGATAGATTTGAATTGGGATGCCTCAGAGAAAGAAAAGGCACAGAAAGGACTGCGCAAGGTGCACAACAGAGGGGAAAAAAGATGCCACCAAAAGCACATTAAGGAATGGTTTGTGCTAGTGCGCTAAGTATATATCAACACAGCCCTCGCAACGGTGTTTCAGAGATGTTTTTGTCTTCTCTCGGGTCTTGATTGCCTCACGGAAGCACCCTCCTTGCTTTCAAGTCTGAGGATCTGTGCCGCACTGCAGGTACCAGATAAAACATCTGCCCTGCCTCTCTGGCACTCGGAAAGCTTCCTGGCTAGAGCCCTGCACAAGGGCAATACAGCATCATCTTCCAAAACGTTATACGAGGCTTCGTGCCTGTTGCAGTCTATGCAATCACGCTTTGATGTGTCGGTTTATTCACATCTGTGGAAAAGAGAAAGACCCATTATGTGCTTTATTGTGAAAAGGAAGTGAACATATTCGCAGGGGTTGTTTTTCGGAGAGGCAGTATGTGTAAGCCGAGTTGGGAATTGAGATGCTACCGGTCAAAATACTTTTTTAGGTTTGTCCTCTTGAAAATATCCTCCTCACAAATCCCAACTGCCATAAAAAAGGTGCTGGAAAGGTGGAGGTGACTGCTGAGTCATCGCAGAGCCTAACACATTCTGTCAGCATCGTGTCCTTTCAGGAGAGAGTTTACTCAGGGACTGTGAGGTGGAGTTGTGTGCTAATCAACAGGTTGGCTTGTACCGCCCAGTGGACCAATTACTTCATCCGGAACCTCTGAAGTCAGACGGTATTTAAGTTCTGCTCACTTAATGACAGAAACTGCAACATTCCTAGAATAAAGAACAGGTCAAAGTGCTTTCTCAAAAATCAGAAAGCTGAGCTTAGATGAACAGGCCAACCGTCACTGGCCAACAGCTAGGATTTTATTTATTTATTGTGTTTCTGTTGCAGTAAACAGATACAAAACAAATTGGCAAACAAGAGGGGTTACATGTATAAACATAGGGACTCACAAATGAGGATATAGACATCAGCACTATGAGACCAGTAGAAATTGAAGAGCATTCTGAATGAGATTCTTTTATTTTTCATATATAATTAATTATATCATAATATTTTATACTTTTATTTTCCTCTCTCCCTTTACTCACACACATTATATGCTCCAATAAACAGGGTGGCAAAGCTAGATAGGTAGTAATAGATCAGATAAATGCAAATGCCGGAAGACAACAAGAACACACACAAAAAAGAGAAACCATGCATAGTGTAATAAAAATGATGAATGAAAATGGTAAATAATAAAGGAAAGGGAAATAAATTTATTCTCAATGGGTAACCCACCCCTCCTCCTAGCTGATGGAACCCCAGTTTTTCTGATGTTTAAACATTTTTCCATTTTGAAAATAAAATTCCATGTTAAAATAATGTTTAATAAATATTTTTAAATGGTGGAAGTGTTCATCTGTGTGTTAATTTTTCCTTTCGAAAATGAAAATCTTTCAACAACAAATTATTGTTGGACAATGGTTGCTCAAATCTCTCAAAATGATAAGTAATGGTCAATTGTATAGAGTAACCAGACAGCAATTCTTGTATTTGTGACCAAAAGGTAAGACAATGGGGCAAAAACAGAAGTTCCTTCCTATTCCTGGCAAAATCTGCAACATGTGTCTTGCTCAATACCACATACAGATAACCTTTTCTTTGTTGCTAAAATATGTGTAATTTAATGAGTATGAGTAATATGAGTAATTTAACCTGGAAATACCTTGAATGAGCATCGTAAATGTTGCATTGTAAACAAAGTTAAAAACTTGTTTCTAAGGGAACAGGACAGTAGAAAATGTCTTCCCAGGACACATTTTGCGTATTGTGTATGGTTCTTAATGGACGTTCTATAAACTGACAGGCTACAGTGACCCCTTCAGAATTCTTTTCCATAGAGGAATGGCAGCGACCAATTGCATATATGTATGTCCAAAGAAAAAAACATGCCATTACTATCTACAATGTCATTAATAAAAATGATAATCTGATTGAAAGAAGAAAAAAAAAAGGTTGATCCCCAATTTCAATATTTGAGTTTAGCCAGGTAATTTGCTGGAGGATGTCGCCAGGAGATTCTGGAAGCACAACCATGATTTCATAGAAACTTTGAAGAAAGGTGATAAATTGATAAATAGACCATTTATAATTGTTGTGGAGATACTTTTAAGTTGAACAAAGTGGAATAATTTCCATTTCCGAAGAGATGGATGGATATTACTTAATAGTCTACATTAGTTCCAATTTGAATTAAAATGCAACTTTTGCATCCAGGATGCCTTCAAGGTATAATTTAGTGCCTTGACATTCATTAATTTTAAGCCCCCATGGTCCAGTGTATTATACAGATATTTATCTTCATTTTATCTGGTTTCTTATTCCATATAAATTTTAATATTTTTTCTTCGTAGTTTTTAAAGTTCAGGTCTAGTGTAGGAAGAGGCGTGAGTATATATGGGAACTGGAGACTACCAAAGAGTTTATGAGGGTAACTTTACCATACAGGCATAAAAACATGCCTTTCCAAGGAAATAGTAATTTATCCATCCTTTGTCATTTAGTATAAAAATGAGTTCTTGCAATGTCATTGAGGTTTTTTGAATTCCATGAACATCAACTAGGCCATCTGTCCATCTGATTGGAGTACTACAGGGAATTTTGAAGTTGGAGTATGTCACATTACTCAACCTAAGAATTTTGCATTTTTCATAATTAGGTTTCAGATCAGATAAAAACAGAGAAATTGTTTTGCTTTTCTATAAATCTATCCAAACATGCAAACTGTGGCTGAAGGTAGAAGGTGAAATCTCCAGACTTTTTTAAATTCCTGTTATGTCTCTTTTTTGCCAGTATCTCTTTAGCTAACAAATATTGATATAGAGATAGAAGGCACCCCTGCCTGACACCTCTTGATGCTCTGAAAGGATCAGACATCTAATTTCTTCAAACCCCTGGAAGGATTGAAGTAAGATGAAATCAGGGGAAATACCGTGTGTAATGATGAAGCCAGGTTATGTGTATGACCTTGGCTTAGCTGCCTGCATAAGCCTGATGCTGTTTTAACTAGCGAATTAATATTTAGTATTTGCACCAACAAGCCTGTTGGTGTTTCCACTAGTGCCAAGATTAAACCAATTCAATGGAAATATACTACTCTTATATCAATATACATCATTGGTTGACAGTAAAAACAGAAGCAGCCATGCTTCTATACTGCTGAGCTCATTGCTTTTGAATGGAAATCATTTCATCATTTCATATATATATATATATATATATATATATAATCTATAACCTGCCATTGTCACATTTTAAATTTGACCATGTGGTTCAGAGGTGCATCCACCTCTCTTTCTTCAAATAATTTAAATTTCTAGGATATAAAGAGGTAATGATGAAGCCAGGTTATGTGTATGACCTTGGCTTAGCTGCCTGCATAAGCCTGATGCTGTTTTAACTAGCGAATTAATATTTAGTATTTCCACCAACAAGCCTGTTGGTATTTCCACTAGTGCCAAGATTAAACCAATTCAAGGGAAATATACTACTCCTATATCAATATACATCATTGGTTGACAGTAAAAACAGAAGCAGCGATGCTTCTATACTGCTGAGCTCATTGCATTTGAATGGAAATAATTTCATAATTTCATATATATATATATATATAATCTACGACCTGCCATTGTCACATTTTAAATTTGACCATGTGGTTCAGAGGTGCATCCACCTCTCTTTCTTCAAATAATTTAAATTTCTAGGATATAAAGAGAAAGCAATTTTGTCCATGCAATGAAAAAACATTTTTTAATATGGTCTTGATTTTGTCATCTTAAAACACTGAGGCCATTCATATCTGTATGCTCAATGACCTGAGATTATAATTTATCTGAAGAGTATAATCAAAATCCCCCTGCCTGAAGCTGAACACAGCTTGGGAGGTGGCTCATTTGAGCTCATCGTTGATTTCATATGTCTAAGTGTGCGAATAATTCTGAGGAAGGCCAATACTCATACTCAATGCAGTTACTGAAATGTGTCTGATTCAGGTACCTTTTATTCTAAAAGAAGAGCACAATCCTCTGCTGAAAATGTACTTTTCTTTTTGTCTTTTCTGCCACATGTGAGAAACTGGTTAATTTGCTTAACATTCAGGATTCGTGAGTGCATTCCACTTCTGTGTGAAATGGAGGCTCTGATTGACATTAATCTTCCACAATTAATGTGCACATCTGTAGATAAAGGCTGGCAGTATAATAAGATGATTTCAGTGAAGAATACAGTATGCCAAATCAAGGCTCATCATTATGGAATAAAGTATTGAGGGTGATGCATTTTAAATCCAATTACTAAAACACAAATCTCCCTGCCATCCTGTTGAGTCCCTTCCATCCATCAGGTCTTTTCTTTTCTTTGGCTTGAATGAATATACCTCCATCTGTCTTCTTAGCAGATAACAACTGTATGTTCTCTATAGGATCCTATAGGTTCTCTAGGGGGTCCACTGCCATCATTAATGAGAAGTGTGCAAAGACCAGTCTGCCAGCTCACTGTCACAAACCACGGAGTGACACACACTGGGCAAGGGTGTCGACGTCAGTGTTCATCCCTCTCCTCTCTACATACCACAAACAAGGCAGCTGCAGTGCCAGGAAGGGAGCTGGGGTGCTGTCCACCAGGGGGCAGCACTGGCCCTACACACAGGTATGGCCACAGCTGTGCTGCATTGTATTCACTACAGCTGTGGCCTTTTACCTAATCATTGGGCTTAATAAAAGGCCTGCAGCACAGGTCTAAGGGGAGAGCTTTTGGGAGCTGTGAGATGGACTAGTGCTGTTTATGAGTGTGTTGTATTTATAGGTTTTTATTATGACTTTGCCTGGGAAGCATTTGTTGTCAGATTGGCCTTTTTTCTTGTTTTATTGTTGGCATTTTTTTGGGGCAATAAAAGGGAGAAAGTCAAACGTTTTTGTTGTTTTCCTGCCTGTTCACCATGTGATCAGTGGCCACTCCCAGCCCTGCAAACAGGTGAAATGCACTGAGAATTAAATGCACAGACATGCTTAGCTCATACTCAACCAGCCTGCTGTGCTATCTTATTCATGTCACTTTACTTACATTGCATTCTTTTACATACAATCTATTCGCAGAGCTCTGTGTTTTACTGAATTAATACAGGTCAAGTACCTTGCTCAGAGTTACACCCAAACTGGGAATTTACCCCACCGTACAAGCCCAGTTCCCCTGAACACGAATGCTCTACCCCATTGTCAGCATGTCACACACTGGCGCTGTTTTTAAACATTCTTTGCAGCTGTCAATGTCCTTCACAACTGATCAGTAATTTATGTCGACTATGCAATTAAAGACGACGCGATTAGAAACCACAGCAGCTGTATCTGCCAAATTTGAGTTCATGCTCTGGGCAGAATTGTACTCTGTTTTAATCCGCTTTTTGGTCTCTGCCATATTGCTAGCAGTACACTTGGTGGATGTCAGCCATGTGCTGTGAAATGAGAGAAGTCAAATTGCCCAGAAGAGAGTGCAGCAGACTGGCCTTGGCATAGGTGGGGCTCGGGCTGTCAGTCAAGTGCAGAGGGCCCCTCTGCCTCTTGAATTCACTCGGATCAATAGTGGCCCCGGTCACAGTGGCTGGCAATCGAGACAAAGTCATCTCAGGGCAGAAATAATAGTGGGGAGAGGCGGGGGGGAGGGCGGACGGGAGGTGATGGAGTAGAGATGGGATCACCACAGGCCCTGGTTTATTTTCAGCTCCGTTGGTGATGCATTTACCTCGCTGCGATCTCCAAAAAAAGAATGAGGGAGAGAAAGAAAAGCAGGCTAGCCTAAAGCCGAAAGAGTAAAGCCTAAGTGATATCGCCACCTGTCCCCGACAGGCACTGCTAGAGGTATCAGATCTGCCGTTTTTGCTTCCCTGGCTTCCCTTCTCTGTGAAATCTCAGAGAAAAATGCTGCTTTTCTCTTGCTGTACAGGACCCCTGCTGGATCCATGTCATTCCAGAGAAGACGCAGCTCTTTTCTGAGTCATGTGTCTCCAGCATTACTGGCCCTCTTGGCTGGGCTTGTTTAGAATTTTAAAAAGTGGCTCAGCTATTTTTGTCGATGAAGGCCTGAGTCATTAATCCCAGTCTGCATTGCTGACTTTCTACCGCCTGTCACTGATCCAGAAAAGAGGTCCCTGGCAGTCCCTGTGTGCCGCCTACCGCCACCTCTCTGGCATGCTGGTCCGGAATCAGCCAACATAGTTTTTTTTTTTTATATTAGTTTTTCTTTCTGCCATTTAAACTGTTTTCGTTTATTCCTTCTGTTCTTTATTTTTCCTAGAAACGCATATATAAATAAAGCTATTACTTAAATAGCAGATTAATAATAATAATTATTATTATTATAGTTTATTTTAACCCTGAGAAGATAGCAATAGTACAAATCAGATGAGGATGTCCAAAGAGTGACATGTGGGATTGTGGACCCTGCACCCCTGCAAACCCAGCATTGGTTGAGATGATAAGTAAAGCTGTTTTATTATCCATGAAAAGCCAGGTCCAGGCCTCCGCGTCTCTGGGCCAGAGGACAGGGTGAAGAATGAGCCCCCGCCCGTGGCTGTCAGGGCTCAGGGCGTCTGAGCGAAGGAGATCTGTGTGGGTTTTTTCCCCCCGTCTCTCTCTCTCTCTCTCTCTCTCTCTCTCTCTCTCTCTCTCTCTCGTCTCATCTCCCCGCTGCCTCCTCCTCGCTCGCTTCCCGTAAATCACGGGACGGGAGGACCGTGACGAGGGACGAGAGTAAGCGCCGACGCGTCACGTCGGGCCGCGTGACGGGCGTGACTTTGAGCGGACCGGGGAAGGACAGGCGCGCGGAATGCGCCCAGCCCCGAATGAGTCGCGGCTGCCCGGCCGTGGAACGTCATCTCGGGAAACGCTGTCCTGGGGATGATCTGGGGGGGGGGGGAGGACGGAGAGAGGTTCAGAAATGACTGGATCGAGCACCTCTCCGTGTTGATGTATGTGCTTTAGCCTTTTGGTTCTCTGTCTCTCAAGATAATCCGAAAAACCTGAAGGAGCTCCACTGTGGGATCTTTGCCACGGCTTATCCCCATTGACTGAATTATGTGCGATGCCCTGTTGTGAAGAAGAGCTAAACAGCTGCCTCGTCACTGTGTCCCTGTGCAGACAGTGGTACTTTGTCACACCCACAGTGGGTTAACCAGACTTCCTTTAATTGTAGAAATGCTGTCAGGCTAGCTGAATATGTTCATCAGGATAGTTAATTGTGCTATCAGTACTGTTGATTTGTACTCTTCGAGCTGCACTGTTTCTAATATGAACAGTGTTACCTCTCTTTTCTCTAGTACTGTTTCCGTTGTCTAACCGCTGTTGGAACGCAGGCTACTTATGCGTGATGTTAATTATATGGCTGTAGATGTGAATGTTAAACATTTGCACTGTTGTTTGTACCCTTTTCCTGTCATTTATATCAGTTTTCCTGGAGAGAGTGTGTAAGAACAGCCCCCTCTCATCGCATGAATCCTGCACTGCCCCCTTGTGGCCACAATTATTGATACTTGACTAACTGCATGCAGTCCGAGGCTTGTTATTCAAGAGTTTTCCAATCAAAAAGAAATTATGAAACCTGGCAAAGCTGTGACAGGTTCCTTTACTTGAGTTTTATCCTGTCTCTCTTTCTTATTCTGAAGAGCCTCCCAACTGAGATATGATGACTCTCATGATGACAGCTATTTCAGAAACATTTATAAGGGGTCAATATTATTTGCATGATCCTGTCTTTAATTCATTATGTACACATATTTTAAGACCCGCATATACCTTCTGATAGTTCCTTCCTGACAATGTCTTTTTATATTTTTATTTCTCCACGTTGCACTTAGCAAAATCCTCCATAACAATAATATTGCAGATTGCCTATCTACAGTGTATAATTTTTTTGTTGACTGCTATGCAGTAAAAATTATCATGGAAAGCCTGGAAACCTATTTCCTGTTCTTTATTCGACCACAAATCACAGATTGTTTAGATTATTCATTACGTGCGTTATGTAAACAGATCACACCATCTCCTTAGATAGGCCCCTTTCTAAGTCGTGTTTATCGCTTGCTTTTCTGAAACAGATTTATAGTGTCTGGGGACATCACCTGTCATCCTCCACTAATTCACACTGTTGGAACAAACAGAATGTTCCCAAGCCTACTCTGCCCTTAATTACATGATGGGAGAGTGCTTGCTTTCATTTGACATCTGCTGCCAGGTAAGGGTTGCTATTTTTACCGCCATGAGTAGCGGGTGAACTGCTGAACTGGCCTATCGCGCAGATGAAAAATACAGGCAGGTAACACAGGTGCCTCCGTCCCCTTTTTCTCCCCCAGGTTGTCTCCATGGGATTTCATTAGTGCTTTCCCTGGATTTATATATTTGTTTTCCATGGATTCAAGGGGAGATGCGTCAGCGAAGCTGAACAACTGACAAAAAAATCTCACTCCCACTGGCTTATGTATCAAAGTAAATATCAAAGTAAAATTGAAATGCCATGTTCTCTGAAGTAATGGTTTACAGTTGTAATAGTTGTTATAGAACCAGCATCCCATGCCTATTTTATTACCCTTGGCTCATACCCTGTTCAGCTGACCAGCTGTCTGGACCTCTGAGGTTTGTATTGTACGTAAATAGTTAATTCAGTTACTCTTATTCTACAGCTTTGTTGTGCTGTTCATTCATATGAAATATTATGCTCGTAAAGTTGAATAACAAAAACTTATCTTGTTTATGCAGTCCTTTTCAAACTGTGTGCCCACAGCACTTCATTTCGAGAACATTACAGCAATTTATATAAAGAACGGCAAGCGTTAAAACAAAAGTAGGACAAATAAAAACATAACAGCAAGCAGGCCCGGCATAAACGCTCTATGCGGTTGTTTAGGGCCACAACCGCTATGGGGGGGGGCCACACGATCACGAGGCAATGTTTATCAAAGATAAATAACGTTATTTTCGTATTATTCATCCCCTATCACGGAATTGTTGGTATAAATTTGAAAATGGAAAGGCAACAGAACATTTCATAACAGTGTAATATAAGAAGGATTTTATCAAGTGATTTTATGCCCCCCTCCGCCCCCCCCTCAACAGAATCCACAGCACATCCCCCCCCCCCCTCCCCCGCTCGACATACTTGTTTAGGGCCATCAAAACCAGAGGGTCGGCCCTGACAGCAAGTAACATACTATATGCAATTACAAACAATAAAGAGCCAAAAAGAAAATATATTTTCTGGCAAGGTGTTCATTGTGTTTAAATGATTTTGCATCATTTGAATATACCACTAACATGAATGTAAGTTGAGATAGAGAAATATTCATCTTAAAGTAGAAAAGTTAAATCTGAGCTTGTCAGCTCCTTATACTACATGATGTGAACCAAATCTGTACAATACTTGTCCTTTAAGTGGAAAGGAACAAAAATTAAAAATCAAACAGATGCAAATGATAAATTGAAAAAGGAGAAGCTTCCAAAGCACTCTTCTAGATATAATTTCTTTATTTGACTGAATATTTGACTGCTATACCTATGAAGGAAATAAAATAAACAATTACTAATGTGTTTCAACTCCGCAGTATTCCTGTCAGATGCACTGAAACATGTTGGGGATCTGTTCATTATTATTTCCCTTGGGGGTATACAGTCTAATATTGGAGCCTACATTACAATTTTCTAAATAACTTTTTTTCCCCCAATGGCACCAAAGATTTATGTATTTTCATATTAAATGAAAGTGCTGCAAATTGATCCATTGGCTTATGATGTCCTTGTTGTTTCACCTCAAAGATTTTAACTAAACAAAAGCTGCAGTTTTGTGCAGATACAAAATCTTATGAAATTGGTGGACAATGAGGATATGTGGCTTTCACAAATATGAGTTGGTGCGATGTGTATTCTGACAGGTTTCAGGTCTCAACTTAATGTTGATTTATCCTAAATTTCTGTAATGACCAAATGTGGTTACTTTATTAGATTATTCAGCCAAACCATGGAAACTAAAATAACATTATAAATTTGGATTAGATTTTATACAAACCATTGCATCCAAATGATTAAATACTGAAATATTTATGCAGTTCAATTGAGCAAATGAACATAAGCCAAAAATAGTAAATGCCAAATGCCAAGGACATCTTTATTTTGACTTTGGTTAACCTACCACGCTTGTGCCAAAAACACCATTTAAAAATAAACTTTGAAGGGAAAGTCCACATGAATAAATAAATTAATTCTTATTCATCATTTCCACAACATTTCAATCCATAATCTATACTCGCGTGTTCCTGGGTCACAGGGGGTGCTGGAGCCTATCCCAGCATGCATAGGGCAAGAGGCAGGAATACACCCTGGACAGGTCGCCAATCTATCGCAAGGCACACACATCATTCACTCACCTTTCACTCTCACACTCATAGCTATGGTCAATTTAGAGTTTCCAATTAGCCTACCTGCATGTCTTTGGACTGTGGGGGGGAAACCAGAGTACCCGGAGGAAACCAACGTGGACACGGGGAGAACCCAAACTCCACACTGAAAGGCCCAGGCCAGGATTCGAACCCAGGACCTTTTGTGAATGGTCAATCTGAATTGGTCAGTTGCACAGCATAATTAATAATAGCAAAGCTACAAGCTGTCAAGTGGATAGCTGGATTGATACAGTAATGGGAGAAGAAATTTACATTTTAAAACTGATTTTAAATAATATATGAAGCCTCTAGAATCCTAAACCTTTTGTCATTTCAAATTAAAACATAACTTCCATGGAAACACAATGAATATAATTTTGAAAAGAAACAAAAAAGTAAGACAACAGAATTTGTATAGAAAAGGGTGCTATGTCTCAAGTTTCTTCTGGAAATAGCCATCAGTGGGGTGAATTTGTCATCTCAGTGTCCGAAGGCAGGACTCAGCTGTTAGCTTCACACTACCAAGGCGTCATAAACTACGATGCACCTGTGTTTCTCTCCCCTGGTGAGGCTCCTGCTTTACAGTTTCAAAGCCTTTTTTAAAATAAATATGCTGAGAAAAGCAAATAAACTGAATCAAAGTATTTGAACACATGTACAAATTGTACATGTTCATCTGCTTTCCTGGCTGGTTTCTGTAGATACACAAAGTGCTGAAAGCCTGATGACTCCTCATGCCATGCAGCATGGTGATCTCCCACAGAGTCAGTGCATGGCAGGACAGAACCGCCATCAGTGGTCTCACAGGTTCATCCAGTGGGTTCAGATCCCTTTTCAGTCCCATCCGAGCTATGCTGTTCCACAGTTTATCTGCTCTCCTTCTCACAACCAGGAGGCCTCTGAGCTCTGCGGCGCCACGCCCACCTCTCCCAGCCTGCAGGCGTTTGGAGACGGGCCCGCCTTTGTCTTTCCTGAGGTACTCTCCCTGGCTGACGCTATGAGGATATTCCAGTGCGACACCGAGGCTGAAATGACTCCGAGCGGTGCAGTGGAGGAGCAGACTGGTGCAGTCCCAGGACCGAGAGGGGGAGACGGTGCTCAGACCCAGGAGGGCACACTGGAGGACGTGGACTGGGACACTTCTGTCCAGCGACTGCTGGCTGCATCTGACTGCTCTGTCCCCTCGGCCGCTTCACCTGAGCACAGTGCAATGGATTTCTTCTACGATGTAGAGAACTACGGCCACCTGTGTGATTTCCAGTTGTTCGGCCAGTGTGTGTCAATACACACCAGTCAGGACTCTAAAGTCACTATAGACACCCCCACCCCTTCAGACAGCTTTACTGGGGACTCCATAATGGATTTTTACTAGGATGTGGCCAGCTCTGTGACTTCTAATTCCTGGTCCATTCCAATAATATTGTTAGTGCAGTCTGGAAGACACTAAGCACTAACAAAAATTGGCAAACCATATTTTCTAAAGCATTATTGTTGGGCTCAGTGATATAGCTTGAGAACTTCAAACAATAAGCAACACTTGTTGATGGTTGTTTTGTGCCAAAGTAAAAGCAATTGTTTACAACCCTCCAAGGTAAATTCATTTATATCATTGTGGGAAAAGAAAGGGTTGTTCTGGGATTTCTTAAGCCCAACTCCCTTTGATGCATTTTAGTGTCAAAAGGGTTTACTGAGTTTATGATAAAGAACAAATAAGTGATATTTGCATTTTTTTAAATAATGCAACACCGAAAAACATGCATAAGCAAGCACATACATAAGCATTATTGATTGTTGAGCCAATGCTCTGTCTGTGTTAGTTTTATGCAGCTATCCAGTTCCCCCACTTGTTGTTTGCCACAAAACCTAAATGGCTGATCTTTAAGGAAGCAGCCTGCAGGGTGAGGCCACAGATTACGAACTAATGGACCTTATAGACATCGCTAACCTACTGTCAGCACGTCTGCCAGACTGACTCTTCATACTGACAAAGTAAAATCGGATATCTTTGCTTTGGGATAGAAAGACATTTCATTCAAATGGGTTATTGTTTGTAAAACAGTACATACAGAAAGATTTATATTTATTCCATAGTGAATGTATTCCATAAAACTGGTTAGAAAGGTCGCGGTTACTGTTGGAACAATCTTAAAGGTGCAGAAAGCAATACTGATTTTAATTTGTAATAAATTCACGTGATTAACACCTTGCTAACTGGATTCACCATTTTTTGGATTCACCACAGTAATTAGGCAAATAATTGTAAATATGTTCCTTTATCCTGTTTGCAAAAATATTTTAATATGGTGTGGTCTTTTACTACATTCTATTTTATTCCAGTCCATTTACAAAGCCATAAACCATAAAACTATATCACCGTGTAGCAAGGAAAATTAGCACTGAAACAAGCAAACCACCAGGTGGGACACAAATATGCAGCTATTCTTCAATGTTTCCACAAACATTTTTGTCCTACAGGAGAAATCCAAGTGTGTAGTTATTTATTGGGGAAAAATAGCTTGGCACTTTAGCCAGTAGCAGTGAGTGTTACATGGTTTTAAACCTCAAGTTGGGTCTATATGATTGGTAACATCCAAGTTCTAACAAGGACAAAAAGTCTTATATTTAAATGCAAAGATGAAAAACTAAGATTGTTAAATTGGCCAGATTGTCAGCCCGGTTTCTTCCTATTGTTCTCTGTTGGAAGGCTGCTGCCCTCCAGTGGCCAATATGCAGTAAGTGCTGGAGGTAACATTTTGTTTCTTAATTCTGTGAATGTATCTTCGAGTATATTGTGCATGCTCTGCTTCAGTAAAGAATGTACAAAGAGTACTGGATGTAAATCTGTCATGCATGTGGTATTTTTACCTGCCACTCAAACAGCGAAATAACTCCCAAGCAGTGACATCGTCATTGGAATTCACTTTGTCTTTCTAGAGGTGTTATGGGAGACAGCAAGCAGTCATTTTAGCAGGGATTCTTTACGGCTCTGTCATCATTGGGCAGGAAGATAAGACCTGGTCGCACACACACTCACACACACACACACACACACTAACACACACACACAGATGTCACACTCATCCTTTTTGCTTGCCATACTGCCCTATTGCCATGCAGGGGTTTTAATGAAAACACTATACTGATGATACACTACAGTTGAACTGCCTGGGAGCTAGAATCTTCCATAATGCTTTACACCTCCATGACCTTCCTAATAACGAAGAGCAAAATGTAATGTTTATCTCTCGCAGTTACTAACATACGACACGGTTAACAACATACGACAAACAACTTTATCAGAGTAAGGTATCGTGCATTTGATATTGACAGTCCTCACGCGTTTCTGGGAGTATTTCTTTCTATTTTGTTTCCTAGCTCGACAGACATTCCACACAAAAAAGTGGAATGCTGCCAGCAGTGGTAATTATAGGACAATGGGGAGATGTCGTAAATGGCTGTCCCTGTGAAGAGCAGAGGCCCACCGTCATAACATCCTGAATGCAGTGTTCATTAGCTCATAAACAGAGGTAAGGGAAACCAGTCCAATACCGTATGTGAATGAAAACTTGTCTCTCTCGTGATGCGCTCCATCCTCTATTGACAGCAAGCTATCATGAGTGGTTTCATTCAAGGATGGTGCGCCTCTGTCTGCTCTATATTTCAGTTTTGCTAACAAATCTTAACATTGCAAAAATGAACCATTGTCAAAACTGGGAACATTGGACTTTTACAGCTGACGTGTTTTCAAAATATCCACTTCAAGGAAGGAGCAGGGCGATTTATATCCATTCATCTCAAATTCAAGGACCGTGTTAGGAAATGTTTGCCTGTCCAGAGAATATACAGCATTATATTTGTTATTCATTTATTATTAAGTCGAAATCTGTCCAACAAAAATTAGCAAGACGAATGTCACAGACAGACAGTTTTATTTCGAGGTTGCAAACATTATCTTACAGACAGTCTCATGATGCATCGTGCACCCATGATACTGCATGAGGTAACATAAACACATCTGCTTTAGAAAACATTAAAACCATGAAGAGTGAACTGTTACAGTCTTCACGGAAACACTTGTCTCATTTGCAATTTCACACATGAGAAACAATACACAGTATGTATATCAGTTACATAAGCTGAAAATTATTTTTGTGTCATGTGGTTAATCAGCATTTTAAATATCAGTGGAAATTCCACTCAAAACCGAGGGCATGATTGCACTTACATGATTTATGTTTCCCTTAAAACACTTAAAACAGCATTGCCTTTCGTTGTCTAATTATCTTTTGTTGGCTTCAGGCTTTCGAGTGTCAGTGCATGCTCAGAGACTGCTTGTGCCTTGTCCACAGGTGATGATTAAGCTGCCAGGGCAGGGGCATTGTGGGACAGCTGTCTACAAAGGTGTCCGTGTGAGTCTCATCATAAGATGTACAAGGCCCAAATTGGTGGCCGGGGTTAGCACTGTGTCTGGTGCTGTAGAAAGGGGGGCTGTGCAGCTCCTCCCGGGGGCTCCTGTAGTGGTTCTGGGGAAGGTAGAACTGCGTTTCGGGGGCGTAAGCGGGGTAGCGAGGAGAGGGCGGGGAAAAGGTGACCGGAAGTCCCGTTGCGTCCACGTAACGCTGCTGCTGAGAGGGCAGCGAGTGCACGTGGCTGCGGATTTGAGCCGGGCGGGGCGGCGGATGCTGCTGGCGCAGGTGGCTCTCCGGCGCTACCACCTGAAGGGCCTCTCCCGTTCCCCCCCGTCCCGCCGAGCCCGCCCCTCGCCGGCCCTCGCCGTGGCCGCAGGGCTGGGCGGCGGCCGCCGCGGGGCGGGCCTGCAGGAAGACGGACAGGGAGGAGATGCGCTGGATGGCGCGCTGCAGCGTGGCGATCTTGGACAGGCGCTTCCCGCCCAGGTCGTGCCGGAGGACCAGGCGCAGGGCGTTGAAGGCCCGGTTGTAGTCCAGGATGCGCCTCCTCTCGCGGACGTTGGCCGCCACCCGCCGCGCCTTGGAGCGCGCGGGCCGGCTCCTCCTCCTCCTCCTCCCGGACCCGCCGTCGCTGGCCTTGCTGGGGCCGCTGGCCGAGCGCTCGCTGTCCGGGAGAGGCTTCATGGTGCCGGCTCCAACTGTGACATCCTTGGACTGAGTCAACTGGCTGATCGCTCGCTCCTCTTCAGAGAACTCTGATTCTGCAAAACTAGACGGGCTGGCCATCACGTCTGAAAGCTGCTGTCCCTAGGGTGACTCTCCCTCTCTCTCTCTCTCTCTCTCTCAATATTCAGCCAATACCTTTCTCCCCCAGAGCCCCTGACACAAGTCTGCTTCCTCCTGACTGCCAGGCTGCTTTTTAAAGGCTGTTCCGTTGTAGTGTCACATGGCGTGGCTTCCAGCAAAGAATTCCGTGCTCCATGTTTATGGGAGCCCTCCGGGCAAAAGCACTGGCTAATGCTCCAGTCACGCCTCCAGCTTTTTTTTTTTTTTTTGCAGGAACCTTGCGGCTTTCCAAACATTCACTTTAGCACATCGTCAACAAGATCGATTACAAATGGCGTTTGCTGTAATGCACTCAATTACTGTGAAGTTTACAGGAAGACAGGAAGAAATGCTGAAGACATTGCCAAAAAAAAAAAAATGACTTATTTAAAACTCACATAGAAAAATCATCTGTTTTGCTTAGAAAAACTTATGATTTAAGACTTTTCTGAGTGATGTCGATAAATGTGCGGCCGGTCTTTTGGTCTCAACCCAAAAGCTGCCTTTTTTGTTTTTAATGCTTTTATCCCATTTTACCCCAAATTTTAGAAAGCCCAATCTTATTTTTATCAGCACTCATTGCCTCAATTTCCACCATTGATTCTGGAGAGCGCAGTAAAGCATGGGGCTCATCCGTGGACTAGAACAGTGCCTGAACAGGATGCGTCACCCAGAAGTCCCACATTTGCTGGCTTTCTGATACACTATATGATATATACACCCCTTGGTCTGGGGCTGCTTTTCATGGTTTGGACTAGGCCCTTTAGTTCCAGTGAAGGTAAATCTTAATGCTACAGCATACAATCACATTCTAGACAATTCTGTGCTTCTCCTACAGTTTGGGGAAGACACTTTCCTGTTTTAACACGACAGTGTACCTGGGCACATAGCGAGGTCCATATAGAAATGTTGGTTTTATCAAGAATGGTGTGGAAAAACTTGACTGGCCTGCACAGAACCTTGAACTCAACCTCAACTGTGAGTCAGGTCTAAGCACCCAATCAGTGGCCAACCTAATGCTCTGGCTGAATGGAAGCAAATCCCTGCAGCAATGCACCAACATCTAATATAAAGCCTTCCCAGATGAGTGGTGGTTGTTATAGCTGAACCATGAGATGCTGAATGTCAGGTGTCCACATACTTTTAGCCATGTAGTGTGTGTACTGGTGTCAGAAGTTATTTGTTCTTTCTCCACTGTCCACCACTGAGCTCACACAGACATGAGTTGGAAAAATAAGTTTTGTGTGCAGCTTAATAAACAGACTCCATGCACTTGATCAACCAGAGAGCTGATGCATACTGATACACATAGTCATTTAACCAACTGAATCCCTCTCTCCCTGGGTAACAGTATGGTGTATTTTGCACCTCTGCACCACAGCCGACAATGGGATGATATGGATTTAATACTAGACTTCCAGGCCCATCCAAACTCCAGAACTGTCTTAACCAGGCTATTCTATTTTTAGTTCTTTGCGTGTGTCCATTTGGGACCATTTTTCACTTCTATCAGATAACCAGCATTTGATACATGTCCTTTTACACTTCACCCAAGCTGGGAGGCCAGGAAAACACTTAACCACAATGATTTATACTGTAGATATGTCTATGGCTCCAATAAAGTGTGCCTTATTAGGTGATCACTCCTCTCTTGTTGTGGAGGTGAGGGAGGGTGTAATTAGGGTGTCTCAATGTTGGCATAAATCAGTGTCTCACATCCCCGAGGACAAGAACAGATAAGGTCCAGGGCTTCAAAGTCAGGGAAACAAGAGCAAGCATTTCTCTATTCTAACCTGCAATTGCTGTCGCCTAAAGCACCCAGTTCCCTGTCTGTCTGTTTCTGCTTTTTTTCCCTCTCCTTTTGAGCCAAACTAAAACCTTGAAGAGAGCATAAATGTTTGTCCAGTTGTAATCTGGTCCAAATGATTTGAGATGTTTCTTTTTCTGACAGGGAACCGTGATCCCCTTGAGCATGTATGTTACTTATCCATAAGTAAGGCCTGTGATGTTCTCTGAAATTGTAAATTGAAATGTTTTCGTCTTGTGTATTATTTTCTGTTTATTTTTAAACCTATTTTACGGTGGACAGTTCTCAATGCTGTTTTTGCAAGGTGCTTAATGGATCATTATTGGGTTTTTTTTCAGTTTAAACTGGCCTCTGAATTAACCCAGAAAGTTACTCTCACTGCCTCAAATAGGCTCTCGGTGATAAACTGTGAATCGATGACAACTGGAAAAGACTGACTTAAGTTGTGCGGTTGCACTTCATTTTCAGTCAGTGTTATACTTCTCACACCCAGACATTTCACTGTTTTGTCTTTCACTTAACTTTCTGTTCATTCAATAGTAAGGTTTGATACCGTTAAATGTTTTGTTCAGCATTTTCAGGAACAGTTCATTTCAATGTTCTTTTTTCCACAACAATAGTTAATCAAGAAACAGTGTTTCAATTTGAAGATGAAAATATGTACAGTAAAATATGTAGAAAATAGTAGAAAAGAAGAAAGTTTTCTCGTGCATAATCAACAGTCTATTTACAGGATAACAAGGTATATGTATACATACTCTGGATGCCTTAAAACAGAATTGGCCAAAATTCGGTCACAACAAATCTCATTTATGCATGTTTGTTTCATGTTTTTCTTTTTACCTCCAAGGCACGGTCATTAAGTCAAGGATTATTGCTTTCAGTAGCTTTACAGACCTTAATTTACAACTTAACTTCAAAGTCATTCCATGATGTTACACAATACATCAGTATCTGGTAGGTTTTTTTGCTCTGCTGGGTCCATCTTGGGTGCCCTTGTGGGAAATTCAGTTTGGCGAGAGTGTGAACAGCGGTAATGAGGCATCGCACCCTGGACCCTGGATCCCCGCAGCTTGCTTCTTGACCATTAGAACAGGGCACCCCTCCAAGGCTGAAAATCATATCCACTGAGCTAAAGGGGTCATGATCCTCTTACCACCGAAGACAGGTCATTGAAAAGACCTTGCATAAATTTAATGGCACGTGTCCAAGCCATAGCAGTTATTTTTCAATTAGGTTATTGTGCAAGAGAAAAAAGAAAAAAAAGATTTAAAAAGTGATCTATTTTTCATCTGAAGAAATATACTGCTTCTATTTGTGCTTATTACTTCTGGAAAGCAGACTCACTGAGTCAACAAAGAACAAATGACCACACAGAGAATTTCTTCAAAGCTAAAGAAGGAACTATCTGTAATGTGAATGCTAACGCGTTTCAGGCTCAAAAGATTAATGAGTTATATCTATAACGGAGAAGCTGTTGTGATGTGATACATTCTACAATTACAAAATATTTTTCTCTTCAAAAATAAGTGACCTGAAAACATGTTGAGAGGTGTTGCTGTATACAGGCTTGAGACAATGTTTTTAAATTACATAGAAATTGTGTCTGAAATGAGACACAATGTATTGCATTTGAAAACAACAACTTGCATTGGGTTTCTTACCCTTTTGGGGACATTATGCATTCATTAATAAATTATTTTAGTGTCCACATCTGAAATACAGTAGTATGGTGTTCATGTTGTGGTGGAATAACTTGAACTTTACAAACAAAGGACAAACAGTTTTTTCCCAAAGAAAATGGAGAAAAGAGATGCTGTTAACCTTACAACATTGGCCTTCATGTTTTGGTCTGCAATTAGAATGCAGTTAGAGCACCAGCCATTACATTCCATCATTACTCTGTAATTTGGAATAAAGTGTAAACACCATGACCTTTGCCTGCTAATCACAGGTCTGCTAGAGGAAATATAAAAATATAGATTGTAATGATTTCCCACAGGAAGAATACACAGGAACAAAATGGCTGCACTGTGAAATTAATCATTTGTGATTGCTATGTTAAATAATTTATATAATTACTACATATACTGTATATAAATTGTCATTATAAAGTTGAAGAACTATATAAAGACATGCAAGCATACGAAAAGAGAAAAATCATGGTATTAAAGTAAAAACATTCGGTTTAGTTAACAAAGGTGTCCCAAAGCAGAAAACTGCTAATGACATTTAGTATTGTTTTAATGGTCTTAGCACACGGTCTAAAGCGTAACACACAAGTACATTTTTGGTGTGGCCAGACCCATTTTGACAGCACATAGTTCAAGTGCAAAGTAAGGCACAGGTTCAAAAGTGATGGACTTAGTGGCTTAATGAATAAATAGGTGTGTCTTGGGTGTAACATGCAATAAACCAACCAATCTCCTCTTGGCAGATTGCTAATATAATAGCGCATTTAGCAAGACAGGTTTACCTATGAGGAAAAAGGCCTGCTCATGCGCAAGTTCATTCAAATTGCCTAAATGAATTGTCTATTGTGGTGCAAATTTGTTATTGTTTCAGATTTTTAAAAAAGGTTTATTTTTTTATTAAACTTTTAGTTCTCTTCAGAATCATTTAGTCAGGTATTGAGTAACAGGTGAAATCAACAGGGATTTAATTGCTGAACATATGGAAATCTTCTCATTTACACTTACATTGAATTTTTATATGTTATGCATGTTTGTGTGTGCCCCGGTTTGTGTAACAGTCAGGAAGGTGTATGCGCATTGCACACACCCCTGTGTAGGCACGTTACTATCTTAATATTTTGTTCTTAAAATAACAATGAATCTGTGGCATGATTTAAGACCAGGTTTTGGTTGATCATAATGTAAACGCTATCAGCTGCTTCAAAATAAATTACAATTAACTTGACCACGCCACATTTTAAGATCAACATGCCCACACGGGGTCATTTGCTATTCCACCAGAGTAGGCACTAAATGAGAAAATGACAACTGCATCTGTCTGAAACTAACAAAGACACTTGTGTTTGGGTTACTGCTGCATTGCGCTAGTAGGGGTCCAAGACAGAGCCCTTAATGTATAATTAGTCATGTATCTTCTTCGCTATGAGCGAAACGGTGTAGGAAAAGGTAACTGGGTTTGGCCCTCCTTTCTGTCACATGCAGTGCACAGGAAGACCAGGCACCACACCAGCGGGTCTGTGGGAAAGGGCTTCTTTTCTCTGGGATGAGGGGGGGGGGAGCAAAGTAGTTTAGGGGGGCAATGTCTGATGGTCAGGTTGGATAATTGGGGGTTTCTTCAAGCATGGGAACCACAGAGTGTCTGTCCAGCTCTCTTCGGGGCGTTTTTTTGTGGGGGCCCTTATTTCTACCTGGAAGCAGCAGTTTAGTGCAGAGATGCACTCCTAACTTTAACCTAAGCACAGGGGATCTGGATTCATTCAAAGGCGTGATGCTGCATATCAAGGTTTCTACACACTCTGTCACCGGGTATCGAGCTTCATTTTAAGTCTTTCTTAAATATGTCTAAATCTGTCAAGCGTAAGACTGTAATACGTTAATCTGTGAATGTTTTATGGAGGCATGTCTTTATTAGTGTTCAGATTAATTTGGTTGGCTTCTACAAAGTCCATTCAATAGCACTATTCTAAAAACATAATCTCTTCATGGAGAATTTGTGAATCTCTTCAAACCATTGCATAATCCCCTAATTGATATGCTACTCACAGTTTTAAATCATTGATAACAGAAATAACTTTGTTTTCCAGGCAGTGATATTTTAATGCGTAATGTGGACTGGTGAACAAACAATCCTTTTATTATTATTTTTTTAATGTGCTTCATAGCAGATTTATGGCTACAGACAACATGTTTACAATGTGCAGTTATGAGTATCCTTGCCCCATTCTTTCTGGCTTAGGGCAAGACATTCAGAGTTATCAGTTGCCATCTATAAATCAGAGCCATTATGGGACTCCTTGTGACATATTTCAAGAAATAAACATTTTTTTACAAGTAGGAACCTGCCCCCCAAACCTGAGGTTAGCAATTTCTCTGGGCCAAGTGGCAGTAATGAGAGGCCGCTGGTTGCTTGTTCTCAGTAGTCTGAGGCCATAGTTTATTGATAAATATTTCCACAAAGGTAGTTAAGGTAATAAGTAAGCAGGCGCCAGCGTGACTTGGCAATGGAATGTAAATACAGGTTTTCAGAGTAAAAAGGTGGAATTTTCTCACCTCACTAAAAGCTACAAATTGGTATTGGTTTCCCTTGTGTTTATGCACATTTTCTCTCTCACCCAATCAGTCAGTATTGGACATCACAGCCAAACTCATACTTTGGCTGTTTCATGGAAAATAAATTTCGGTAAACCATTTTGTGTAAGCACAGCTTTCACACAACACTTTGATTTCTTGCACATTTACGGTGCTGTTGAATGTTTAACTATCTATTTGTTTTAATTTTACACATTTTTAGAATTTATTCAGTTTACTTTCACTTTATTCAATATATCTTTGCATTAATTAAAATAAAAGAATATCAATGTTATCAATCCTGTATGACCTTCAGTGTGACCATGCATTGTGCTTTGGCTTTAGACATGCATTTAGACATTTTTGAAAACTTTCAGGGGGTCGTAAAAGCATAGGCTGAGGAGGAGGTTGAAGTGACATGAGAGGCTGAAGGGAGGCAGCCAGAGGCAGCAGTAAATCTGCACCGGGCTTTTGCTGGTGCACGTTCCCTCCAGTCCCTACTCCTCTCCCTCTGTCTGTTGGCAGTGTTGTGTGCCACCTGGCTGGCTGGGTGATGGTGCCATCTAATCAAACCAGGATCCCACTCTATCGGGTGGCAGAGGGCTTCCCCTAATCTAACTTCTAAACAGTCTAACCTGGTCCGTGTCTCCCCTTTCACCCACTGGAAAGAAAGCCTGAGATAGTGACGTGGGGTGAGTGACAAACACAGACTCACACTGCTGTCATGCTCTCTTCCTCAGTTCATGAGGAAAGCTTGTTCTCTTGACAAAATAATGATAATCTGATAATGGATTTATTTATGTAAATGGCTATATTTAAATTTAAACAACAAAATATATTATTTACAACTTATATTGCCACATAATAATATATTGCCACATATTGAAGACACAGTGTGTTCATGAGTCCCTTTAGTCTCCAAATCTGGGATCTGGGTCTTTTTTTTTTTTTTTTTTTTGCAGTGGCTGTCAAACATAATTTTATTTCAGCAGTTGTAAGATTTGATTTAAGTTGCAAACATTTGATTCCATGCAACAAGTGTACTGAGTTGTATATAAGTTATATACTGTAAGGCTAACAATGTAATACACACTCAACCGGAGCAATGTACAGTATTGATTAATTTTATAGTACAAAGGGGCCTTCCTTTCTTCCATCATCAGCCAATGAGATTACTGGTCATTCTAATGATGGACACATGGGCTGCTAACTGCAAAATTCTAAGAAGGATGCCAATTTCGTCATTCAAAAGTGCATTACACTTACCAAAGGCTCTTATAACAAGTATATTCTTTTCCTTTATTACCAGTCCTCTGAATGTGGGTTACCCCCACCAATGTGGTACAATTAAACCCTGTTCATTTTCACTCCAGGATAATAACAATGGTCCCTCTGATCAGTGATTTACAGCCCGGCTGACTGAACAGCAATAGCCTGCATTTTTCAGGACTGCAATGCCACAACATGTCCAGTGGATACTTCTAGTTATACCTCAAGAATGTGTACTGGCCCATACTGCCTTCCACTTACCAAAAATACAAATATTGGCAGTTAGACTAATAAAGCTTCCGAGCACAGCATGCCCATACTGAAAATACAGGACCTGTTTTTTGTGTTTTTTTGTTTTGTATTTTGTTTGGTCAGTATAAAAAGATTGTTCTTTCTACAAGAATATTCTATAATTAAAAAAGCAAGGAAGGTTGGGTCCAGTTTTCAGCATGATCACACATCAATTTAGCACATTCTTCAAGTATATACAGTATGCAGAACAACACACTTAACAGTACTGTAAATAGTAATTAGTTAGACAACCAGGAAACTGAACATGGCAATTTGTCTTGTCAATTGATTTGAAGCCAAATCAATGTGTGTTCTTAACACAATTTAAAGAATAATCTGAAATCTTACTCAGTTAAGAAAGCACTATTTCACTGCTCATTTCACTCACATTTCAGTTTCTCATAGTTCATGATTATGCACGCTTCCATTTTGTCCAAAGATTGTCAAGGTACATATGAAAGCCTGGATGCAGTGATCACTTCTGCTGCACGTCAAGACTTTATCAAAACATGACAGCTACATTATAAGTGGGGGAAAAATTGAATGTTTTTCAATATGCCTTCATCGAGATTTTTTTGTTTGTTTTCCAATCAAAAATACAGAAAGGATGTGGTGCAGTGTGTGCATATTCAGTACATTTCAAAAATAACAGATTGGTTAAAAATATATACATTGTAGGCAGCCATGCAGCTGTTCAAAGTTGCGTAGCATTTCAGTAGCCAGCTGAGAGTGAGGCAAAGCATACAAGTCACTAGCAAGTAAGTGACCAATTCAAAGCCCAATGAACTGTCATATATATGAGAGGACTGAATACACACACACTGCACTTGTTATTTCTTGTGGGTGGTAATCTGTCTCAGGTGCACAGGCAGCTCTTCACTCTGACAGCTGTCAGTGATAATTGACACTTCCTCATGTTATGGTCACTCCTGACTGAGGGTCCTCACCCTCCTTCAGCCTTCACCAGACACCGTGGGAACATGGCTGGCCATAGCTGGTGTTCCCAGCCGGGTCATTTGCTGAAATTGTCGTCTGGCTAGGACTGCCTCAACACTTCACGTGTGAATAACGGAATGCCCTTCTCATTGACTGATCACTATATGCCTGATTCAGAGGCTCCTATGCACTGAAGCACTGAAGAAACCAGAAAAGCTTCATTTATTATGTTTGACGTGCTAAATATATATTCTACATCCTGCACAGCAAAAAATGTGCAAAGCAAGTTCGGTCAGGAAACTCTCGCTGCAGCCAAGCAATGGACGGCCTCAGCAATCACATAGTCCCGTGTTTCCATAATCAACCAGTCACATGCACACAACACATTTTCTCATAACCATACAGTCACATGTGCACGTCACCAATGGAATGCCTTTTTTTAACCCACGGTCACACCTCTCTCCAGTGCTGCCGATTGCTTGCGCTGCTTCTGCACTCTTTGGTTGCTATGGCACAAAATTGCACTCAGCCTGCATCATCCCAGCCACAACCAGTCGCTTGGATCCGCTTCTAGGCACTGGGGTTGGGTTCTGGAATTTCTCACTGCGCTCCCTGAAGCGAAGTTCATTCAGCGGCAAACCAAAAAAAATGTACTTACATATTCATTAAAATATTTTATCTAACTATGCGTTCTCCTGACTGAACTGTTTTTATCTAGCTGGTATGTAAAGCGTTTTAATTTAACCAGTGTGTTATCTGGCTCTGTACTGGCAGCGTGGGATTATTTGTGCCCAAGACAAAAAAGAATGTCATCAAACCCTGAAGGGGTATTCAACTGTTTGGCTACGATTAAATTACATAATAATGCAAAAGGCAATCAGATAACTGTTTTATCCTTGGTTGAGATTACTCAGTGTCTGTTAAAGAAGCACTCAAAATTCACCATATAAAGTTTTGAATATTTCCTTACAGCATTGACTTGATCACATGTAAGATAAGTAGCTGTAATACTAGTTGGTTGTGACTCTGAGTTGAAAGATGTTTTCCTTTAAAAGTATTTATTTAATTTATTAATTGAAATTAGTACTGAACCTCTGAAACCATTAATGGCTCAGGATATTGTACATGGTACATAACCCCTGGGGTTCCCTCTAGTGGCAGATTTTCAATACTACATATCACCTCTCAAAAGGATAGTTAACTTTCAGGGTTTCATATATATATATATGCTAAGCTATTAGGAAAAGAAATAACACGAACAGCTATGTGTAGGCTATTGTATATTTAACAGTGCCAAGTCAATGTTGCTTTTCTTTGGCAAATGAAAGACATGGGGTAATAATCAAACTAAAGAAAGTATTTCAACATTCGTGTCACTTCAGTGATTATTTTGTCTATGATTATTTTATCAAAGAGTAAATGTTATTCTCCATTTCACTGACATTGTAGAGAGAGGCACCAAAACAATTATTTTTACAAATACAATTCATTATTTTTATGGACTGCTGAAGGTGTTATAGTCCTTGCATAGGAGCTGTTACTATGGCAAGCCATTTAAGATTTTATTTAGAATTCAATTTTAACTATAATTCAAATTCTTGATATCACAATTACATTTTAACTAGTGATCATTTTAATTCTTGATTATCAAAAATTACATTTTTACTTTTTAAAATAAGAATGTTTATATCAAGAATTACATTTGAAGTAGTTAATTGAATTTCAACTAGTTGTGATGTTAATGAGCGTTGTTTATATGTGTCAGTGAAGGCGGAGCAACATGTGCATTACTTTCTGAAAGGACCAAGCACCAAAAGGGAAAAACACAGAATAATTATTCTATGATAACCACAGGAGAGTGGAACAATGTGCAATCAATTGCGGAGTTTATGATTGGATCTATTATTATACCTTTAGCCTATAATTACGTTTTCAATGCAGAGCTGAACATGAAAACAGGCTGCATGCTCTCGGAGTTGTGCTTGCGTCTCGTCCTTCTAATAGTAAACAATGGGAGGCAAAAATAACTAGCGCCACTTGATGGCGTAATTTGACAACTACATTATCTCACTTTACAACAAATTCATTAACGCTAAATTAGATCTGTTGGCCAGTCTGATACAATTTTGTCAAATTAAAGTTGCTCCATTGTTAATGGAATCATAGGAAGTTCTCTGTAAACAGCAAGCTATGAGTTTAGCCATGCTATGACAAGTAAAATTTAAAAATAGGCTATAGTTATTTGTTAAATATATGGTTATGATTCAACAAGACAGCTATGAATTGTACTAAGGAATTACGTCAGGACTTTTTTTCATTAATTATTGTCTGCCTTTCTTAAACCTTATTCGTCAAGAGTTGTGCTTAGTCACAGTCAACAAATAAAATATTGCTTATTTCTTTCAATGTGGCTTTTATTCAAACGACAAAGAACACAAGTGATATAAGTACTATTCTTCTGTGTTCCAATATGTTTAAGAGTTTAAATGTGTGCATAGAGTTTAAAATGTAAAGGCTTAAAGTGTTCCTGGGTCATTTGTTACACTATATATCAGCTGCCATAGCGTTAATGAGATGCACTGTAAAATTCAAGAAGCAGGGGACATAGAATAAACCTGCAGTGAGTATGTTTTATAGATAATTGCCTATTGCCTAACTAGGAATGCCTCGTTTTGTCGCCAGAAAAAAAATAAGACCAGGTCAAAACCTAGTATATGCCTGGACCTAACACACTTCATCCGGCCGACCAATGGTGTAATTTCATAACTCGGCCGACCAATGGTGTAACTTCATCACTCAGTCACTCATTCACTCAGTCACAGACATTCGCGTGTGTAGGGCTGGCCCCGCTGCGGTCCAGCCAAAAAAATTCTCGCCGACAGAATACTCTGAATTTGTTATCTGTCTATGAAATTATGAATAATAAGAAAATGTCATGTCACGCGAGGAGAATGTTCAATATTTCAAATGTGATGAGGCTTAGGCTATGTCCTTTGCATCCCAGCCTTAATCTGAACTAAATTTTGGTATGTGTTCTGCAAAGAAGAATTAATGTCCACAACCGATATGCGATTTAAACGCCCTTCTGCACTTGCTAAATTCTTTGTTTCCAAATAAAATTCAATTATTGATACGAAGAATTCCTATTTTGATATCAAAAATGAAAAGTCCCATTGAAATGAACGGGAAATACGCTTGAATTATAACTAGTTAAAATTCCATTCCTGATATCAAGAATTTCAATTATAACTCGTTCAAAAGTAATTCTTGATATAAAAACACGTTTTAACTAGTTAACGGATTACTGATATCAAGAATTTGAATTATAACTAGCAAAAATGTAATTATTGATATCAAAAACAAGTCAATGAAAGCTCAGAAGGCTTTCCATACATACATTCTTTGCTTTCAGGCGACGGAACTTCGGCTTGGGGGGGGGGGCGGCTTCCGCTAATCGCAGCTGTTGATTGGGCAGTAAGGCAGTCTCTACACAACTTGCTCTGAAAGCTACAGTGCATGCTGGTGGAAGCCGGAGAAAGACTTGTAGCTTGTAGCTCCTCAATGGAAGAAAGGCCCCGTGAACAGGCGCACGAGAAACGCTGTCATCATGGAGAAGAGAAGAGCCAAAATCGACCAAAAATATCGCTGAAAAATGATCAAAGTCAGTGCCAGTACCAGCACCAGGAAACGCAGACGAAGAAAACAGGTCGGATGTTCAGCAATCAAGCTAGTTCACGTTAGCCAGCTAGCTATGACTTTAGCTAGTTTTTTAGCTAGCTAGATGACAACAGTAGTGGAGGGACGAGCCGAAGGGAAATCATTTGAGTGGAAGTTTGCTGGCCTCTGGGCAAACTATGCCTCCCAGCAGCAATGTAAAACAGATTTCTAATTTCCACAAAGCATTAGTTAACATTACAGTTTGTTATTTGGTAAACTAGTTAGCTAGTAGAAGTGACTGGCTAAATGGAGATTGACCTTGTACACCGGTTTCACCATCATTCCTGCTCACATTTCAGACTCCTCCTTGATGATGGTTTAACAGCGCCTGGCCGGACTGTCTGCAATGTAAATATGTTTTTCGATCGTTTATTGTCTATGTCGACTCAAAATAAGGGTTTTATTGTATGAATGTATCAATATTAAGTCGTGTATGCTCGACTCTCCAGCAACACACCGGCTCCGCTGGAATGTTCGTCGCTGGTCAGGTTCTATTTCCTGTCCGCCATGTTGGATGTGTATTTTTTTTATAGACAAAACAGAGCTACTGGCTAGCTACCCGGCTATGGAATTTGCTAAGTCTAAACTGTACCAGTGTGTCCGTGGCACAGAAAATGCACTTCAAGTGACATTTTTACCAGAGGTATTGTGAGCTATTGAGAATGTGGCTAGCTAGGAAGCTACTTGACGCTTAGTCTACTACCGTTGGCTACATTTGTGATTTGTACTGTTGGGCCTGTTGCGCTCAAATGTCCGATTTGTCTTCGGACCGCCCGATTACAAATACAATAAGCATTTCCCAAGCGATGGTAGAACAAATGTTGTTAAGCTAACTGTTCTGGGAGTATCGTGCACTAAATTTTTATGTAGTGTAAAATTTATACCGGCGTGGCCACGAAAGCTAACGTTAACCAAACTAACATAACGTAAAATTCTGCCAGTCGTTATCTTAATGTGAACCGTGCAGTTGAAAGTGGAGCAACGTCAATGTCAGTTGGACGTAGTGAAATATCTTAATCCACCATTTAGCTAGCATTACTCTAGTTAATTTATAGACTAGCTGCACGATGCGTGATAAACGTTCGTTGACTAGTGGTAGATGGCTACCATTAACATGAAAGTAATGGATATTTGGCTAATCTGCTGGTCACATAATTAAGCTTCGAACACACTACTCTTAACATTAAGTAGTTAACGTTACCTAGACTAGATAACCAAAAGCCTGTCTGTACAAGGTTTTTCAGTCAATCATATGAACACATCCATTGTTAGCTATCAGTTGTGCAATTGCTAAACGTTAGCGAACTCGTCTAATTCTTGCAGTAGCGGCATGGGGCTAGCTAGCTGTAGTTAAGTCAGGAACCCTTAATAAAAGGGTTCCTGACTTAAAACCAAATAAAAAAACACAAAAGATAATGAGAAGGTGGACTAACTAGCTAACAGGCAAGCTTCTACCCAAATACGACGGAAGGTCCAGCTCATTTACACAGGGGTAATGCTATAGGCTGTACCATAATTGCTGACTAGCTACTACTACGTGACTCCGCTTGTCTTTACAAAATGACCTGGATTATTTTAAGTAGCTAAACCTGTACTTTCACAAGTTGTTCCAAATATCGTGTAGTATGTATTGCCCAAAAACACACAATATGCCTCTTATGAAAATCGCTGAGCTTGCAGGGACTTGAAGCAAGGCAGAATGAGTGGGGCCAGTAGAAAAGGAGGTTAATATACACGGACTATATTACTTGCCTACGGACTTAGCTTCTGTACCCTCCTAGCACTTTTCTCATTGTGTAGAGCAAAAAAAAATCCAGAACATCCAGTTTGCACATTCTTAGCCTCTAAACGTTGAATTAAGGTATGTACTGCGGTGCTATTGATTTGTTTTCAAATGAAAGAAGAGTGAGGGGGACTCATGAAGAGGTTTCCCCAAATTTGTGAGTAGTCAGCCAGGTGAGAAAAGTAGCCAGGGAGACAAATTGTTACGATTACATTTTTTTAATTAAATTGATTAGCGCACCTTAAATATGTGTAAAAGCAGTCGGCCGTTTAGCTGACAGCCGGCACTTAGGGATCTCCTTGCCCATGAAGCTGGCATTTCAAAGTAGGACTATCAGATTAGAATTGTTTTTATTTTATTTATTGTCCTAGTGGAATATGACATTGAAATGTTTCATACATTGTTGGAGTTGGCAGTTTTTTTATTAGTTAAACTAATAGTTGTATTGCAGTAGTGTGTGATGGATGTTTAGACTACATTTAGTTTGCTAGCATTTCTCACTTGGTATTCAATAATGTCACAAGAACAAATTGAGGTTTTAGCCTACGGTGTTGCAAAGGAAGTAATGCATTTGATTTTTTTTTTTTTTTTTTTGTAACTGTCAATCACACAAGTGCCTGCAGAGTAACTGGTGAATTTGGATCTTAAAATATTGGCATTTTTGAACCAAAGAATTTGTAATGTGTTAGGTTCTGGTGGGTACCAGGTATTGGTATATGTTTGAACCCTCCCTGTCAAAAAGGGATGTAAGATATGACATGCAGCAGACCTTTCTTACCATCCATCCAGTGTTCTTAGGTGCAAGTTAGGCATGATTTTCAATTCAGGACTCTCTTGGAAAAGTTTAACATGCACTGGAATGTATAAAAACTTTGTTTTGATCAAATTATTTGACCTTAGTTGCAGTAAACTGCACAGCAATCGCTGGGCAGTCTGTGTACGCCTATACTGTATGTTGCCCTTTTTTACACTGCCTGTTTTGAAGCTGAGAAGTGACTGGAAAGCTAATCATTGATTAATTTGTGTTGTGCCAGTCAACTTTCTGAACATTAGCTGCCTTTCATCTCTTAGTTCTGGGAACAGGGTGTAACATTTCACTGTGGAGAAATTTACAGTGTACTTTATTCCTGACTTTAGCCTTGGCTGCCATCACCATATTTATTATATAGCGGATTTATTTTACGCGGGATCCCTAGCTGGGTCGTTTCTCAAACCAACACCAGTGTAAACCGCAAGTACGATAAATGTTTGCGGCGACTAAAAAAGGGCAAGTGTCCTGAGTAATTGGCTTCCAAAAAGGCAGGTATGCGAGAAATCAGATATGACAGTGACTGTGGGTCTGGCCTTCCGCCACCTTGCACATGCAGTCTAAACATTCAGCCTAGCGCCACGCTATCTTGTGGAAACCGCCACGTCCTCCGCAGAAAGGGCCAGCCACAAGGCTCAGCTCGGTGGAACGAACTTTGTGGCCTTGCTGCAGCCCGTGGCATTTCAAATAACTTCTGCTCGTGTCTTTCCCAGGCGATGGAAGAATAAACGGCAGCAGCACGGAGGGAGAGAAAACGCTCTCGGCGAACGATCCAGCCCGCACCCTTTATCCCGCGAGCCGCAATGGCAGCAGACCGCCGCGAGTAGCCGCTAACTCGAGAGCGAAGAAGCCAGGAAAGGCCTTTAGCACTCTGTCAGCAGCGGGGAGCCGAGGCAGCTGTAAATGCACGAAGAGTATGGACAGCAGCGAGAATGACAAACCCTTAGATTGCTCACCCCACGAGGCCAAGTCATCGCTGGACAAGAAGGATTCCCTTTCCCTCCTCAACGGGGTCGTGTCTCTCGGCGCCGGCCGCGTCGCCAATGGTTACCCCTGCGAGCCGGCGCTCGACGATGACGGCAGCGGCTCCGAGAACGGATACACCACTCCCGGGAGACGCAGGGCGGGACGCGGCGGCCTCAGGGGCGCGGAGAATGTGAGCGCGCCGCAGGAGGAGGAGGAGACCATGCAGCAGGGCAGCGCAGCGCCCGCCAGGCCGGACGCGGGACCCCCGAGCCCGGAGCCCGAGAAACCGCCCGCCCCCCCCCGTCTGGACGGCGGCAGGCCCGGCGCCAAGGCCGAGGTCGGAGCCGGAGCCGGAGCCGCGCGGGCGGGGGAGCCGCAGCGCAAAAACTCGGTGGGCAAGGCCGCCGGCGCCCCGGGGAAAAAGTTCGAGGACAGGCCCGGCAAAGCCAGGCTCGTCGCCCCGGCGACCGCGAAAGAGGACTCGTGGACTTTGTTCAAGCCCCCTCCCGTTTTCCCCGTGGACAACAGCAGTGCTAAAATTTCACCCAAGATCAGTTATGCAAGTAAAGTCAAGGAGAACCTCAACAAGGCGGCCCAGGCCGGCGGGGGCGACGCCCTCCCACCTCAGGAGCCCGGACGGCTCTCGCTGGTTCCCATGTCCGCTTTGAAAACCATCACTTCAGCTAGCTTTACGAACGGCCCCATTTCCGGAGAGGGGAATGGCTGCCTCCAGGTGGGGCCACTCTTAACCACTGCTGCTAGTACTGTACCGCTGGCCTCTCCTCTCTCAGGGGGCGACGATGTAGCATCCTCTCCTGACAATGACAGTAGCACTACGACAACCCCTGTGGCAGCCACTGGCGAACCGAGAAAGTCTAGCCTTTTTGTTTACCCTCTTACCCCGACTAATATGCAACCTGCGCTCCCCAGTGCCCGCCAAGTGGACACGCCTCCTGCTCAGACAAATCAGAAAGCCTTGGGGGACATCTTCCGGAACCAGTGGGGGCTGTCCTTCATCAATGAGCCCAACGCTGGGCCGGAGAGTAAGGAGGGCAGCGCAGCGGAGGTGACGTTTCAGGGGAGGTGCCCCGTTGCCACGGCCGCACAGGACTCCAGTTTGTCCCCGCCCACGTGGGACCGCCCTCCCTTCCCACCAGCGGCTCACGGGGCGGACAAACGGACTAGCCCCCTACCCGTTAGCAGTGTTTTGAAAGCCTGCCCCCCTGCAGTGCCTGTCAGTGGGGGTGGGACGCAGACCCACCCTCTGGGACTGGACGCGCTCAAAGGCGAGATCGGGAGTCTCGGTGCAATCGTGTTCGCTTCTTCTAAAGACCCCAGTGCTGACCCACCTCAGGCCTCCCAGACTGACTCTGCGTTGGCTCTGGTCAAAGAGCAGAGCCAGGCCAAGGGCTTTGACAGAAGGTGTAGCTGGGGGTCGTTCGATCTAAAAGCTGCTGTAGTTTATCACACTAAAGGTAATTCTCCCTATGGCACCCGTCTGAATTTCTTGAAACAAAGGTGTTGATGTCCTGCACTGACATTTTGTAAGCTGAATAAGCTGAAATTGAGCATTTTGAATAACTACATCGTGGTCAGGTCCGTAAAGTATTGTTCTTGCTTTTGTCATGTTAGCTTGAAATTGTACTCAAGACTTGAGCACCTGGTGGTATTTGTATTGCGTAATACTGGAATTTTATCACTGATTAGTCATGTTTAAATTGCCTGGAAATCCACAGGTTTTGTGACAGTTGTTGTACCTGTTCATTGTTACTCATCTCCTTATTTATCAGTGAACTATGAAGGTTATGATTTGTTTAGGAAATTCCCCATATCCCAAAACAGCAATTCTATTTTATCTTGGGAAAAGAAAGAAACTAGGGTTGACCAGTGCAACAGTGAGTCGTGTTCCTGTTTGTGTGACCTAATTTCTGTTCCTTCTTTGTTTTAACAGAAATTGAATATATTTTGAATTTGCAAAAACAAGGTAGGTTGTTTCTTAATTGGTATAAAATTGTGTGATGTAATAGGGCATGGTGGTTTTGTGTTTTAGCACAACAGAACCTGTTTGGGTGTTAGCAATCACATTTTTTGGGCCAGATACCATTGGGAAAGTTGTTGTATTTCTGCTTGCTGTACATTGCTGTACACCAAAATAAACTTTACAAACTGATCTAGTATGTTGCAGCACAAATATTTGCAAGGAATTTTGATAAGACCCTCAAATTATCCCATCCCATAGTCCACAACTGAAAACTTTTATTTTAAGCGCTTTGTATCATCTGACGTTTGTTTGCTGCTTCCACACACCTTAACTGAACCCGCTCTCTCTTGTTTTTCTCCCGCAGATCCAAAAAGAGTAATCATTTATGACGAGACCAAGGACAGGCCTGACCAGTGAGGTTGAGGGGGAGCTGCAGTTGGACTTGCTCTGAATGCTACATGTGCTCCTTTTCAAAGTAAATATTCAAATTAATCGCAACCCTCACTTCTGTAGTGGAACTAAGAAAAGAGTATCCCACAAAAGACTACAAAAAGGTGAAGTTCTGAGCAGTGAAATGCAGAGGAGCAAAAAGGGGGGGGTGGGTTGGGGGGGGTGGTGTTGAAGAAGTGGAACACGCCTTTATGCAAAGTTCAGCACTGGAGTCAGTGGGGAGTTGCTGGAGAACAGTGCAGACGGCACCTGGAACGCGGTGCAGAATATGCCTGAGCTCAAAGACTTTGTTCGTAAGCGGTTGCGATCACAGACACTGTGGAAACCGTGGACACTTCCCGCTGTGACGGCTCACAGCTCGCCACGCCAACCTTTGCGAGGGTAGAGTTGGCCGCACCTCCTTAAAATGTGTTTTGCTGGTGTCAAGAGAGGACAGACAACTCTGTTCGTAAATGGGTTGCCTCGGTCATTTTGTTTCTTTATGAATTCAAATCGGTTTAATATGTCTATATATGTATATGTATTCTTGTGTATACATATGCAATAATATATGCGCTTGTCTGAATTCATAATGAAAACAAATTAAATGACATGTACTTTTAGAAAGAATGCCTTGATATTAATAGCAAAAAGCAAAACAGTTAAATGGCAGGAGGTATTTGATGTCCTGTCTTGCTGCAGGTAAACTAGAGTTATAAATATTACGTAGATGATGAAAGTGACAGGGAAAACAGTTGTCTTAAATATATTTTGGAAACGAAGATTGTCCAGGACAGAAAGGACCTCACTGGATAGCTTTAGCTGGTGACACTTTGTTTTCTTTCATGGCTTATCGACTAAAGGCGCACCATTGCAATGGATTACCAGAATGATGGAAAGAGGAACGTTCAACCACAGAGGAAGCAATCTTCTAATCCCACCTGGGCATCTTACAGCTTAATTGACCTGTTTCACAATTCAAATGGAGCAAATGCTGTTGATATGTATACCTTTTTTTGTTTTGTTTGATTATTAGGTAATTAAGCCCTTGAAAACCTTAGTTCGTTTGAAGGTCTGTGTTTACCGCAAAAACTCAAAACAAATATTCATGTAACAGTCATTTCAAAGCATGTCTAATTGGAATTCCATTTCCGGATTGACTGTGGAGGTCTCCTGAACTGTGTGCGGTATTGTGTGGTTGACAGGACAAAAGCTTTCTGTATTTCATCTTTTACTATTTCTTCGTTCTATAAGGCTTGAGAAACACAAGTTTCTTAAATTTTGTTGCTAAAGTGTTTAAAGTAACTTTTCATCTTGGTGCACACGGGTGTGTCTCCCAAGTTTGCGTTGGATAATTGGCTCATTTCATCTCAATGTTTTGCACCATTTCCTTTGACTAATTCTGCTGAAGAGCTCGATCCTGCATTGATTAATTAGTCCTTGATCCTTTTTTAAAATTAGTTTTAAGAATTGAGTTTTTGCACAATGTAGGCAGTGAGAACAGGTGTAGACGGGTCCAGGATGAGCCCAGACCCATTTGATCGGTGTGCGTAGCCGAGCAGACGAGGTTCCTGCAGAATATATTTGCAACACAAATCGGGAAGACGCCGGGCCAGCCCCACGAAGGGGTTGGGTTTATAACACCCACGTTTTCTGAACCGAAGCCTGTGTGGGGAAAGCTCTCTGGAGCCTTATGTGGAGCACAGCGATGGGTACGCGTGGCGGAAGTGTGCGCAGTCTGCTGAGAGTTGTTCCCTGAGCGGTGGGTTTGGTGCGTCATTCATCCTGCTGTCTCCCAGACTGTTTCGGTTTCAGTTTTCAGGGCCGTGCCTGTCTCCACTTCTATTTTTAGATTGTGAATTTCATATCCCCATCATGACTCATTTGGTCGTAAGAGTTTTTGCACTTTATGTAAACTTTTTTTTTTTTTGTTAACGAGTACAACTATATATAAATATAACGTATATGAAATACTAACCCCGTTAAAGGCTTTGGGCTGGTTTAAGATTAGAAAAAAAAAATTTACTCAGGTAGAATTAGGAAAGCCATGACCTTAGAAAATAGACCAACGCAAAGTTTAATTGCCAAATGAAAAATGAAAAGTTTTCGTTTTTTTTTTTTTTTTTTTTCATTGGGCACATTTAATTGGTGTGGGGGAATTTTACAGTTAAATGGTTCAGTTTGAAACTACTTTTAGCATTGAGTTGCGTATGTTATCAAGGTATTGGCTCTTCCCACAGATAAGCACATGTTGCACTGCTTTCAATTGTCTGAACCTGTTAGCATCGTACTTGACTTTTTTGTTGTCAGCGAAGGGCATCTGCGTGAGCTGAGGCTTAAGTCAGTTTAGGGCTAATGCAATAGTTGGATTAATGCTGCAGCTGTTCCCCCCCCAGTCTCTCTAAGTTTTCAGCAGTGTTCATGTTTCGCTCTGTTGCTGCTCCCATTTCAAAATGCAGGTGGAAAGCAAGTGGTTCACATTCCCTGCAGTCAGAAAGTCCAAGTCTTACAGAAATGCCCCCCCCCCCCCCCACCCCACCCACAGCCGCCATCAGCGCAATAGAAATGGCACTACATTGGTCCCTCCAAGACGCCACTCTTAAAATTTCAGTTTAAGTTGATGTTAAACTTGTTATTGACAGCTCCGGTGTCTGAGCCACCACTATTGTTCTAGTGCTCATAGGTGGGCTCCACATCTCAACACTATCTAGAGAACCCCTGCTGCTCATTCAGGTGCCTGCGGTCTGCTTGCTAAAGCTGCACGTGAAGTGTCTTCCTCCGACTCATGTCTGCGCAGGCGCGGCTTGTGGGCTGCAGCGTGAAAAGCAGCAGCTGGTGATGTCACGTGACGTGCCTGGGAGAAGAGAGTGCGCGTTCTTCTGCTCTCTCCCACATCGGCTGCCGAGATCGCAACGCGGCATTCCAAATTGGGGAGATAATGGGGGAAGGCATTACAAAAATGTTCTCTGTGCGGACTGCATCTGTCTCAGCATGTGCCAGAGAAGGGCCTGCTTTTTCTGTCCTGTTCCATTTTATATTTGTTTATTATTATTGTTATTATTAAATCTAAATTCTTCTGTTTCAAGATACTACTGCTTCCTGATATGTCTCATACTAATTTGTGGGACTTGGACATAAGTATTACTTGTCTCCTGTAATCATATTCAAAAGAAATGGTGGATTTCTGAACTGAGAAACGAACTCATTTACTGTTATCTGGGCTAGGAAAGTTGTAGTTATTGTTCTCAACCACGCTGAATCCATTTCAGAATTTTTATTGTGCTAGAGAGTGCTCCTCTGTCTTGGGTCAGATCGGTCTCGGGCTGCTCGTGTGCTGGGAGCACCTTGGCTGCAGTAGAAAAATCAAAGAGAACTGGACCCGTTCCTGACCGTAGATCTTTATACTGCTTTTAGCTGTCTGCGCTATTGCATATTGCTGAGATTTTTGTTTGTATTAATCTATCATGGCTTTCTCATTGATCAAATTGCTGTAGACAACCAGCTATGTTTGCACAGTTAGTGATAAAAGATTTTTAATGACTGAAATCATTTCTTTGCCTCCCCACAGTGTTAGTTTGTGTACAAGCAATACCTCTTTTAAATCCTCCCAAAACAGGAAGAATATTTGGCCTGGGGGCTGTAACGGTAGTTCCTTTGAAATGGAATATTTATAAGCCTGGTTTGTAAAGTTGATAAGTTGCATCTATTGCTTTCCTGTATAGGTGTCTTGGATTTACAAACGGTCTCTGCGCATGTCTAATGGTGTTGCTTGCATTAAAAAAAAATGGATCAGTCAGCCTTAGCATTTGCATTAGACCTTTCTAACCCAAACATTGTTCTGTGAACTTATTTTATAGTGAGAAATAAAGGTTTTTGCTGAGTCCAGTATTGGATGAGATGCATTATTGGTGGTTAGAATGCAGGGGAAATGTTAATTCCTCAGTTTAATCATTCGGTTTCCCTGGGGAAAATGTTTTTAAAGCACTTATTTAATTCAAACCCAGACTGTTATATTTATGCATTTGGAAAGTGCGGAATAAAATGTGTCTGAAAGGTAATGTTACCTCCAAACCAAAAATTGCTCCAGGAATGAGGGGCTGTTTTAGTAGTTGTGGGTCTAGGTGTGCGAGAGAGGTGTGTGGACTGTTCTGGAAAGCTTTTGAGTGGACAGAATGAGAGTGCGACTGGCATTTGGAAAGGAAGTTGAGGAATTCCGAAGAAATTTTGGTCTGTGTTTGCATACCCCGAAGACATTCAAATGCCACAAAAGTGCTTAGGCAGGCATTGGCCTCAGAGCTTTTGTGGTCTTTAAATGACGGGCCGGTAGCAGTTAAGAGTTGGCGCAGTCCCTGAACTTGTGTGTCTGCGTACGCGTGTCTGTGCCTGTGAGACTGGATGACTGGCTGAGTTTTCACAAATGACGATATGCAAACTTCTTTGTTTCAGGAGTCTGGTTTTACCATGTTTAGTCTGCCTGTGTTCGAAAGGACAGATGTTGAAAATGATGAACTTGATAATTGCTTACTTTTTGTCTTTACATTTGAAATGATTTTCAAAGTTTTACGTGCCATGTCTTGTTTTTTTTTCTTCTTTTTTTTTCCAGAAATCGTTTTGAATAGGTTGTATTTTTTTTTTTGTCTTTTTCCCTTCTTTGTTGCTTCCCCTGAAATTTCTTTAGGAAGTTTCAAATATTTTGAACTAAACTGTCAGTGCTTATTAACTTGTCTGATGTAATCTGCTTATCCTTTATTGATAATCCTACATTGTTACATTTTAAATAACCTGGCTAACTGGTATATGCATTGCATTCAGTCCATCCTCTGATTTATGATTCTGTGCTAGTCACAAATAAATTCTGTTTTACAATAATCTGATGAGAGAGTACATTAATATCAGAGTAACATGTATTTGTATCTTAATTTAGTCATCTAGTCAGGTGTGTTACTATTAATTTATTTTAATACACAGTATAGATTTAAAATGCACTGCTGCTCAGAGCAGAATGAGGAGAGCATGCCTGTCACAACCTGGAAACGAATGGTTTTATTTAAGGAAAGTCAATTACTGGATAGTCAGTGTTAATTATGTAAAATATGACATTAATTGGGCCTTCAATTTATTTTTTTCGGGACCCATTTCTTGAGCACGAGCGTTCCGGGCAACCTTTCTCGACCTGGTCTGAATAGGGGCAGCCTTTAGGGAAAAGATGGAAGTGACGGTTGCAATTTTGCGGTCATTTTGTCGTTACGCAAAGCCAAAGACCTGGCGACGCGGACAGAACACACCTTAATATGCGCAGCGGTCAGGTCAGGAGGCGGAGTTACGCATATCTCTACTGTGAATTAGCCGAAGCGTTTGGCAGAATCTTTAATACCAGTGGATGAAGTGCTGGCGAGGGCTTCGTAACTTTTTAAGCGTGGGTTCATTGAGGGTGAGGAGTGGCTCCCGCTGCCAGCCTGGGACGGGACATGTTTTGGCGGTGCGGCGGAGCCAGCGAGGCACAATGGGGGGGGGGGGGCTCAGGCTTGCGGATCGCACCACTGGGTCGAGCGCACGGGCGCGTGCGCGGGCAAATCCAAAATAAAAACCAAGTAGATCGAGTGACTTGTAAGTATAAACAGTTACAAATACCGGAAGTGCTGCTTCTTTCATCCAGCTATCGATTGTCTGTAACGGGAAAAGCTGGCCTCCTAAACGCTGTGTGTGTCTCACTCGTCTCTTTGCCCGTCTCATTTCCTGCTGTCTAGGCCTCCTGTGGAATTAAAAATAATAATGTAATAATAATAATAATTCTTTTAAAATGATAATGATTCTGCGAGGCTGGAAAAATGTCACATTGACATGTCACGTGTTGCATAACGTGTCTGTGTAAGGGAAGTGCTTTATTTTTAGTTTGAGTATATTTTTGGCACGCCCTTTTTCTTTTTCCGCTAGCCCGGTGTAGCCGTGTCTGTGTCGCTCACCACACACTCTGGTGCCAAGTCAATCTTTGCCCTCCGAGCATCTCTCTCTTCTGTCTCTGCATTACTCATGACTAGTGCCTGTTGATATATATTGAATCAACGTGCACATAAATTCAATGGCTAAACTAGAGGAGGCTGTAACAGTAGGATTTTTCTTTTTTCTTTCCCCATTTCTTTTACAGTTTCACATTCTGCCGTTTCGGGTGACGAGAGAAAATTGTGAATCTGAAAATTGTTTTTCGGTTTTATTTTTGCTCCGTTTCAAATGCGTCACCATGTAAATCAATGTTCCTTATTTTTGTTTTTCTTCTCTGAAGCATGTAAATGTGTTTCAAAGTCCAAACGAATGTTCTAAAATCGAGTGGAATTCTAAGTGTTTTTAACTTTTTGTTCTCATTAAATCGTTTTAAAATGTATTTAAAAACAAACTGGGTAAGTCTCATTATTCATATCTCATTTACATTGTGTATATTTGCCAATTATGGTTTCAAAAGTGATTATTTTCGGTACTCTAGGACGAATACATTTGAATTATGCTGTTGACTAAATTATAAATGCATTCGGTAGTTTACAGAAGTCTAGAAGGTTTGGCCTTATGGCATTATGAAAAGTTCTAGTCCATCCCGCTTGAATCTGCTGCCGTAATTATCCAGTGAAACTGCAGTTGGCCATATTTTGCTGGAAGAACTGAATTCTGACTACACAAGATCACGAGTGATCACTTGTGTTTTTGTATTGTTATATCAAATAGTAATCAAAAATGACGTTTTTGGCTGGCTTTCAACAATTGTATAGAAGGCAAATTAGATAAATTAAGTCCCTAATGCTTAATAAATGCATCCAGTTTATGATGGTCTCTTGCCTTCTCTGTATGAAGCATCAATATGGAGGTATTTTGAAAACCTGGGACCCATTAGTATTTTCTGCAAGTACAAATTAATGCATGACCCATGTCATGCTTTACTGCTTCCACTAGACATAGTATCCTCCTAGCATGGGGTATTTGGAAAATGTACAACCCGTCAGTACATGATATGACATCACAGATATCAAATAAGCGTTACAGAAAATGTTGGCTGGGGTCCAACTGTGGTACGTCTAGTCAAATTACAGTCTATTCCTATCTATTGCCCGTGCAGGTGAATGTATCACTTTTATCCTGATGCCTCCCCCTAACATAGCGTCTCAATGGTATGGTGGTGCTTTGAAAACTTGGGACCCTCCACTTTCTATGATATGGTGTCATATATCGCCTAAAGGTGCAGTGTGTTAGTTTGGAAAAATGGAGCTAGAGAGTGCTGGATTTTGAAAAAAGAAAAAAAAAAAAAAAACATTCCACCCTCTCCCTCCAAAGCACGACCCTCTAAACCAGTGGTGTCAAACTCGTTGCCATGGAGGGCCGTGTGTATGCCGTGTTTTCATTCCAGCCTCAGATCTTGATTATATAATTAGTTAAATTATTTGCTGAATTAGGGATGCAGGTTTGTGCACAATGGTGACCCGACGTCTATGGTGACCTGCATTGTCTAAATAAAAATTTTCTTATATTCTGTGCTTCAATGCAGTTAAACGCATATGGCTGAATGAGTAATTGGACTCAATTAAGGCAGCATTAATTGGTTGGAATGAAAACCTGCATACACACGGCCCTCCATGGCAACGAGTTTGACACCACTGCTCTAAACACTCCAAATACTTGCTGGCTGACATCTAAGTACTGGAGAGAGGACAAGAGCGCTGAAATGTAAAGTTGGGACAACAGCGCATTATGTCTCATTCAGAGGTAAATTTAAAACACTTAGCGGCATCATAATGAACATAAACAATGAACATAGAATATAGTTATTATTTACAGCTGTGGGCTAGTGACAGTCTGTAAATGTAGGCCCTGTGTTTATTAACCTTACCGTCTTACAATGTCATGCAAACTTTGTGTCACATCAAAGTGTCAAATACCTCAAATTACCTCATGCAAGACTTAAATGAATGTACAAAACTGCTGGTGAATACCTACAGAAAGCATACTCCTCAAGAATACATGTTTTTACTTGGTTGTCAAGTTCATTTTACTAAATGTACAAGTTCTTGTATATTAGCTACTTAAAGTAAATACCAGCAGGTATTACACAAGTGATTGTGCACAGCACAGACGCTTCTGGAGACACGCGGCACGCATGTAAAATTACGGTTTTATGCCTTTAGACAGGTGTAGTCTGGATTAAACCGTGCCCACGATTTATAGCTCTTGCGTACTATTTGCATTAATTCGTGGCGACAATTTATATCTTGTGGCACAAATTTTAAAAAAAAGTGTCACCTGCGGGGCTCAGTAGTCAACCAAAAAGACTTATGAAAAACAGTTTCAAATTAGTCCAAGGCAATTGTGTCAGGCTTCCCTCAATACAAATGACCCTACGGTTGAAATTTGAGTCATGAGAGGGCGCTATTGAATCGCCTAATTTAGACGACCGTCGGAAGGTTAATGGGAAAAATCTGTATAGACACTGACTGCTCTCTATTATTGCATCCAAGGCGAAAACTACCGTTGACAACATAACAAAAACGACCACGGAATTTAAAGGTTAACATCTGTAACGCTTAATATTTTAGCCCAGTTTATCTAAAACTTTTGTGGTTTCGGTTATAGTGCATGAAAAAATAAAGGACAAGACTTTCTGGTGGCGACATCTAAATAGCTAGAATATTTGCTTACGTTGTCATATGAATTTGGGTTTTTTAAAAGGAAGGGACTGAGAGCACATCGCGAACTGGCCAGTGGTGTCCATATACGGATATTCTGCAGAATTTATTTAATTTAATAATACGCTGACCTATAGCCTACCAGTATACACAACAAAAAAAACGTATAAATTTGCAGGGAGAAAATAGTGCCTTTCACACACTCTTCCGTCTGTTGCTTGCACGTCTGCTGATATGTGATCTTTTGGGAAAAGATATATGCATAAACCAGGTTAATATATTGTATATAAAACATCTAAAATATTTAAAAAATAATAATTAAAAGGACAACAATGGGCTGCTTATATAACATGGGATATTCGTTGCTATCTTATATTCCACAAAGCATGCTCCTTCCAGCCTGGAAGTGTTTTGTTAGTCAAATGAGTATCGTGGTATTAGTGCATGCAAACATATTCATTGCCATAATCTCCTTTGTAAATTTGAATATTTGTGATGTTCTCATAAAGCCCTTCTGTAAATGTACTGTAATTGTACCACTCCCTTTCCCCTAACTTTTGTTGTAACAACTTAAAAGCAAGCACTTTCAGACATCTATAAAAAGGTATATGCCATTTTATTGATATGTAGATCAACATTGTAAATAGTTTTCACTGCAGACCATTAACATGTCACTTAAATGGAACTTAATTTGTTTAAATTGAACGGCCTGCAATGTTAGGGTTGTGCATGTTGTGTTTAGGTTCAGAGTGGACTTCCTGCCTAGACCAGCAGCAATACAGTTTCAGTAGGTAATTTGCCCATCCAGCCAACACAGTACACATCTTTAGACCGTAACTGATTTGGCTGTTCTTTCATAAAACATGCAAACATACACAGAAAGGAAATATGTAAGATTTAACATTTATAAACCTTGACAGCCAATGATTTTAGCCTCTTGTCATGCTTACAATGATATGCGTAGCCCCCAGCAACTGCTGGAATCATGAAAGGACGGGTGCCACTAATCTGAGGTATGTTATTATCAGTCTGGGACTTATCCAGAAACTGGATTCCATTGGGTCTATTCGTTTTGTTTTGCTTGCACACGGGTTTATCACAGAAGTGGTTGGTCTCCAGCAGAGATCAAAAACAAAGTGAGAAAAGCTGACGACACTGACATCAACATTTTCACCATGTAAAACTGTTTAGAGGTATCCTGGCACGGCACCAGACCAGCTCTTCAATGGGTTCAATGGCTGGGGCAGCAGCACACTTTTTTATTCTCACACTCAAACTGTGAACCGGACCCAGGTGAAAAGCTCTCAAGGTATTGCATCACTCGCTCCCTGGTTATTAATGAGGTCTGATAAAAGCCATAACTGCCCTTATATGACTGTATGTAGCCATAATTTCTCTGTAATGTTTGCTCATGTAGTGAGCCTTGCCCCTAATTAAGAATCAACTAGTATTTGCTTCGCATTAAAATGCAGTCACCCATTGTAATGATAGCTTGGTGACACAACTGAAAAGAGACATGAATTCCACAGAAGGCAGCTTATTTTATAATGCTAAATGGCTGTTAAATTTGGCTGGCTCTTTTCGCATCTCATTTCCCTGCTGAAAAACGTGATTCTAGACAACACTGTTTCTAAAAACAGATGTGATAATGCCTCTGATGCTCCAAAAGAACAGCCTGTTTGTCTCAGAGGTCTGGGAAACTTGGCCACCTCATTGTGTCAAGAGGAATTTCTCTCTATTTTATAAACAGTTCAGACAAATATATTAAGTGCTACATGCTACAGCAAACACATCCTGGATGCCACACTACCATGGCCTTTCCCCATCGAACCTCAAAAATTGCACAAAGGTCAGAAATTTATTTATTTGTTCCAGCATAACTGTTAATGTACTATATTATTTCTATGTCTGACTTAAAATGTCTAAGGATGTCCTGTGCACAGTGGTTTGTGTTAAACAATAAAATGGATTGTGCAGAGTTCAGTTCTTTTTTCAGTTTATTAGTCTTTAATGGAAGAATACCAAGTAAATGAAGAGGTGTCATATGGAAATGTGTGGCTTTTAGTATACTGCACTGAACTTGCACATGTCCCTTTTATTTTACGGTCACTAAGAGATTGCATCAAGCAAAATTTCTTACTTTGTCAACATTATTAAATTTGCACTTGTGGTCTTGCAAACATTGGCCTCAGGGTTCCATTCCTTCCCACTGAAATTACCAGTGACCTCTTGTAAGTGCTACTGCATTGACTTCAGTGTTTCTTTTTTGGTCAGATTATATTGCAATCAATATGGAAGTGGTCAGTTAAATCCACAGAATTATATCAGATGCTCTGTCAATATGAGTTGGAATCTACTAAACTGAAGAGCAAGCCATGCACCATCAGAAGATACTCTAAACTGGCAACCCGACTGCTCCAGCTAGACTGCCTGAACACTTTAAATGTTGATACCACCCAGCTGGGCTGTCCAGGAATTCAGTTCGGTGTGACATAGGTAATAGTAAGAATCTTTTAACCACGCCTCCTGCTCTATTCTGTACAAATCACTGCATCAAATTTCTCATTTGAATTATTGGGAGAGTTGGCTTTGAGGATTGTTATAAAATTTCTTCGTGTTTTTCTCCTTAGGTGTTGGTTTTCTCGACCTGGTTCCAGAAGTCCTAAAATAGCACAAACAAGCCTGACGACCTTTGACCTACCGCTTCGCTTGAGAAACATAAAGGTGTCAAGTTTGACCACCGCGCTCCAGCCCAAGCCTTGGACCCAGAAGGATATCTCTGGTCAGGTACAGCTGAGTCATTTACTTTACATAAGGAAGGCTGTATTTTTCTTTGCTATTTTGCTTTGGGCGAGTGGATGTGAAAATGTGTTTTATTTCATAATTTAAAAGAGAAGGAACTAAAATATGAATAGTTTTATATATTCATACTGTATGTAATTAAATATAAGGAACGATGTGCCATATATCAGATCCCATGGGAGAAACTCTATAAACATTAAAAGGAAATACAAATTTTAGATATTAATGTTATATCTTTTTCACCAGGACTCACATTCTACAAATTGCCTAAATCATTGCATGATGTTCCTAATGTGACAAATAAGGGGTGATGCAGTCACTGAGGTGTTGTTCAGCTTTTGCAGCAATTTCTACTATGTTCTGAAATATGAATATCACAGATTTTTATAGAGATTGAATGATCAGAAAATGTTAGAGAACAGATGATGCAGCACGTCATGTACTGTTCCAGTCACAACCGCTTATATTTCCAGCATTTGCATACCAATGTAGCTGGTTTTAAAATAGCCTGAATATGCTGCTTTCAGACAAATACTTCCATGGTTAGTTCATCCATCCCAGAAGGCACTAGCAGTTAAGGTCTCTGTTAATCGCAATCTTTTGCCACTTCAAAAACACAGTCATGATGGGGAAAAAACTAAATGTTTTGTACCTGGTCGGATTTACCTCCAGGACTGATATAAAATGATTTGTTAGATCCCTGGTTTTGCACTGAGATCCCATTAGTGAAATACTGAGCACAATTAGTGGTGTGGTGAAAAAACATCAAAATTAAGTAAATATAAGTAGACTGATATCAGCTGTGTGGGCATATTGCACTTATGGGCTGTAATCCTTCATACATTACATTCGGCATTAGAGACGCCTTCGAGCGATTACACACTTTACATAGCATCTTATACAGCTGGATATATCAAGAAATTTGTTAAGACCTTGCTCAGGACAACGAGTGTCCACCGAATCGAACTCACCTTGTTACAGCCATTCCTTACCATACCGTCCATTGTAACTGCAATATTATAGTATATAGTACAATTTATATATATAGAAATATTGGTATAGTCATATAATACAAATAAAGAGATTGAACTATACCATTAAACCTGTAATAATGTATTAATGTATCCAGTGTTCTTAGGCAGAATGGCTTGCATAAGAGAGGGGGAGGGGGGATGGGGTGGTCAATAGTATGCAGCACTTTATTGACACAGACTTCTAAAATCTGATATTCCATTGTGTGGGTGATATCTCTGGTTTATATTTATCCCGTTGCTCAGTGACACAGTCGTTGTGTGATAATCCACAGTAATCCGAAACAACAGAAGAACAGATGGATTTGCGCTGGTCTATTTTAAAAGGTTTTAACTGTATAATTGTACTTCTAATGAGAGGGGTTAAATCAGATGGCATGAATTAATCTTTTTCAGTTGACAACAAACCACTACCGTTCAACACAAAAACATGTGATAGGTGTATATTTTGTAGTAATGACAATTATTTTGGGATGTTGATAGGTGAAATATAACTGTAGGAGGGAATTTTAAAAAAGGAAAGCATTTTCAGCAATTGAATTATAATGAATGCTGGGATTGATGGGACATGAGTTTATGCCTGTAATGGACTACAATACTCTGTGTGCAATGGAGAAGCACGGGTGGGGCAAAGCCACACTCATGCCTCTCACTGCAAATTAGAAATTTTCTTTTGTTTGTTTTTCCACATACTCTTTAAATGGTAATGGACTATTAATAGCTTTATCCAAAGCGCTTTACACTGTCTCTCATTCGCCGGCAGTTGTTTGTTTGCTCAAGGACACTTTAACCACAGGCGTTTGAAACCAGCACCCTCGAGCTTCATGACATCGGTTTATCTCCTGACTCATGTGCCGGTAGTCTTACTTGTTAAGTGAACTTTATGCATCATGCATGTCTACCAACTTCTTTAATTTCCAGTTGTTTTGAATAGCAAGAGTGTTTTAAATTCCCATTGTCCCCCTTCAGAAGTCTTTCTGGTGCAGGACATGGTGTGGATGCATCCTAAATTTTCCATGTGATCAGTCAAGGCTCCATGGAACAATTTTCCCAGATTTTCCGACTTCTGTTCCAGCTATCTCCATCATCTATCCCCACTTTCGCCAAATGCTTTAAATATTTAAATTGTGCAAGTTATGCTGGGGCTACAAAGATCTTTTAATAAAGTCTTTATAAATGTTTGTTATGGAGCTAGGAACTGATCTGCATGAAGGTGGGTGGGAGGTGGAGGTGCATACACCATTTAGGTCTGATAAAAAAATGTAAAACTATCCACATATCCTTGAAACCCTATTTACATTCATACTTAGCAGATCTTATCAACCATATAAAAAAGTGCATATCAAGGCCATTGGCACTTGGAATTTTTTTACAGGGGGACACCCAGATTTGAACTGGGGACCTCTGGATCTGCAGTCAAATGCTCTACCACTTTTTCTCAGTCTCCCCAGCTATGCATTTTTAGTCCTTCCTGTTATGTTTCTGTTTCGTGCCTACTTTAATTTGAAGCCCTTTCTGATTTTTGCCTGTCGTTTATGGACGTGTGGGAGTCCAACATGAAAAGTGATTCAAAAGTGGACACTGAGCTGGTCATGAGAAATGTCACCATGATGATGAACTTGGTTGCAGTTGTTTGGAATTCACAGTTGCTGTCAGTCTGTTCAAGTTACCTCAAAACTGCTGACGAGAGGAATGCTGCTCTGATGAGTATGTTAAAGCATGACCAGTCACCTTTACTGAAATTAGGGGCCATGGAAACATTCTACGAAAAGCATAATGTGCTTGCAGTCTGTGTGTGTGTGTGCGTATATATGTATATATATATATATATATATATATCATTCTCCGATTTAAATATAGATTCAATTCAAGACAAAAGTTGTTCTCTTGCAGTTGACTGCTGACAGTGATAGAAACATTGGGGGCGTATGCTCCTGCCTCATCTGGCGCCCGCATGGGGCGGACCGCACGTGAGATACTTGCTACTTGCACTTATTTTTAAGAGTGAGGTTAATAAAGTGTGCATTGCTCTGTTCGCTAATACTCCTGCATTGTTTATATCTCATATTCGCGCCTGTACGATCTGGAAATTCAAGCACGATTTACAACGGCTTTACTCCAAAAATAATCGTAACGGGAATAAAAGAAAACACCGGTGTTATCCGGCCTTGTCGTAACCCTGGCCCTAGACTGAGCTACGTCAGTCATTGGTTAACATTTCATGGCAATCATTTCAGACTAGCAGCGCTCTTTAGGAGCGAACGGTTTGTTTGCATTCCACACACATTTATTGAATTCAGCCGAGCTCCTTGCCCGCCACTGTTAAAGTCTCCGTTTTATAACAGGAATAACTGAATACCTTTAGAAGCACAATGGCGTAAATCTCAAGTTATTACCCTTATATCTGATGGACGGTTCTTCTCCTTCATCTGATTAGTTGAATGACATCATCACATCAGAAGCGTCAGTGTCTGTACTGTGATTGGCTGGAAGACCTTCAATCACAGGAGGAACGGACTGGTAGCTTTGCTCAGGCTGCGCGTGTCACTTTCCAGGCAGCACCATCCGGCCAAGGAGAATCAACTGTGGCCGTCTGTTTTGCGACTGCGAAGAAGGCGGTCTCGATATTTTATTTTCATTTTATATTTCCTTAATTTATTTTCTGTGTCTACGAACACAAGGAGACTGTGCAACGAGCAAGCTAGCAAACGCCGAATCTGATGGAAAAAATAAGTTGACTGATCGCTTCTGGAAGACTGCTGTTTTCACTTCAGGATAAAGGATATTTTTGATCAAAATGATCTGGATTTCTGGATATGGGGTGCAGCGAGAATCGCGATATTTTTGAAGGAGAGCCAGGAACACAGATTTCTTCAAACATAACATCGACAACGGCGTCGGGAAATCAACAAATACAGACGAGCATCATCTTAATTATCGCGTTTGTGGGTCATATGGCCCGAAAAAACCTAACATTTCCACTGCTTGACTACATTTAGAGCTTGCCTACAGTTTCGGGTTTGTTGTACACGAAACATTCTTGTCTCTTGCATAGCCAAAAACAAGTAGCCCAACTGAGACCATAGCAACTTCTATGAAGTAACCTCCATGCAGCAATTGGCGGTGCGAATGACGATGGATTCATCATGAAAAGGCAAAGATGGGAGATTCTGACAGATGACCGCCCTGTTTCTTATGTGATACGCACAGGTTACCCTCTTTTACTACAAAAATGGGAAATTGTCCTGGTTTTGTGAGTGGAGAGGGGACAGTCACTTCCAACATGTGGGAGATCTAAGGCCGTGGAGTATTTATTTATTGTGGGGGGAGAGGGGTTTTGTGTCGCATTAACATTCTTACCATTTTAATTATTTTAACCAGCGATCTTCATTTGTGCGTGGAATAGCATTTAAATATTAATTTTATACATGCAGATCTATCTAGGCCTATAGCTAGCCTAAATCAAACGAAGTAGGTCAGATTAGCCTATTGCAATTAAAATGAAACTGTACGAATTAGGGTTACCCTCAGAGAAAATTGACAACTAACAGGCTTACATTTATTTTATACATATATTTCAGCTTCATTTTAATTTTACCCGGTTTAGTGTTGGCGTATTTGACCGTTTGGTTCCCTGTTGCCCGGCTCCCATTCCCCTCACAACTCGTGTCTATCGTTTCGCTGCTAAGATCTTAGATAGCGCATAGTTAGATTTTTATTTCCAGTCCTCCCATTCTTTATTCCGCCTTCCGAGCGCTGCTGTTGAGTGAATGGCTTTGTGTGGAGCCACGGCTTCCAACGCTGCAAAAATGATGGCTGCATACAACGGCGGCGCGTCGGCGGTGGCAGCACATCACCCACACCATCACCACCAACTATCGCATGTACCACCACACCATCTCCAACATCATCACCACCACCCGGGGCAGCATCACCTACACCCCGGTTCAGCTGCTGCAGTCCACCCAGTCCAGCAGCACGCCTCTACAGCTGCTGCAGCTGCTGCCGCCGCTGCGGCTGTAATGCTGAATCCGAGCCAGCAGCAACCGTACTTTCCCTCGCCAGCTCCTGGACAGGCCCCCGGTCCCGCCGCGGCTGCGGCACCGGCCCAAGTTCAGGCCGCGGCGGTTAAAGCTCATCACCATCACCAACATTCACACCTTTTACAACAGCCACTGGACATTGAGCCTGACAGACCAATTGGATACGGAGCGTTTGGAGTAGTCTGGTGAGTGAGTGTATCAGCATGTCAAGTGTCTAAATACTGTCACTTCTTGTTGCTTTGATCATCTTTGATCATTAGCTTTCATTTTCTTAGCCGAACGACAATTCTTTTGACGTCTTTGTATGCTGGTATTTTATTGTTCATAATGAAAGTACAAGACAAAGAAAACCAGTTGTCTATGAAATTGGAATCTTTCCCTGGAAGCGCAAACTGTTTACGGTCAGAGGAATTATGAATTTGCACGGCGTGGGTGGAGTGATTGATGACAAGAAGGTGTGTGTGTCTTAGACCAGCAACATTGAGTAACTTCCGAGTAGCATTATCGGTTGTCCTGGAAATGTTCAATTTTTCATTTCCCTCACACACTTTTAACTTTCCAGCTTTCTTTTTCTTTTTTGTTTACATCCTTGTTTTTATTTTTTCTTGCTCTTTTCAATTTCATGCTTTCTTCCGGGGCTTTTTTCACTTTTCATTTCCATTTTAATATTTTAAGGAGCTTTACGTTGCTGTATTATGATGTCAGTTTGGCAGGGCCTGTGAGATTATATGGTTGACTGTTGAGATATTGAAGCTGAGGAGAAAGCTTTCTGGAAAACCGCTAAGAACTGTTCAGTCTTTCAGATTCAACTTCAATATTGTGCTTTAAAAACTCTAGAGATTTAGGGTTTTCAACAATTAAGACACTCCAGAAATACCATAGTCACGTTACACAGCATGATTAAGAAAATATTTGGCTTAAAGTGCCATTTCATTTCAGAAATATTTGAGGGTGTCGTGTAATAACTTTGAAAACATGGACAGAATTCAACCTTTTTTGGCTGTAAATGATTGTTCACTAGTAAACCGTATCCATTGTAAGCTGTGCCCTGTTGTTGCCATAGAAGTGATGGATCTGCAGGTCTGTTTTCTCGTTGCCTCTGGATGGGTTAGTACTTATATAGCAGATCATGTGAGTGGTAGGTTTTTCAAAAGCTCCTCACATTCAAGGAACTTCTTTGACTGCCATTCAAGGCTGCTTTTTCTCACATCTTGTCATGATCTGATCCACATCAAAATATAACAAGAACTCTGTCATACCCTTTCTTTATTTTAGCTCAGAAACATCCAACTTTTTGTGACTTTTTAATGGATATTTTATATAGTATTTTCAATATACTTCCTGCTCCTGATTGATGGGCCATGTATGTCAGCAAATTAAGATTCAGTAATATTTCATTAATGACTGGCCTAGTTAAATAGATTTGCCATGAAGCTTGCATATTCATTTTTATGAGGACTCAAACTAATTTTGAAATACATTCTTATAGAATATGTTTATATATTAACTAACATGTTTATATCTTGGATTTTAACATTGCAGTTGTTAGGTTTGTGTGCGCAAGTCTCCCCCTTGTCTGTTAAGTCAGTGTATAAATGCAGTCACGGTGTAGCTCTCACAGGTTGTGCAAAAGCATTCCAGTGATGGGGTCTGCATGGAAATTTTGCCTTGTTGTCTGTGAGAAGTGAGAGACTGCTGTGAGGTCCTTGTGGTTTCAGAGCTTTGGGGGGGGGGGGGCTATGGTCTTGGGTCTGCTGCTGTTCTGGGGCTAGGGCTTCAATAACACACGCTTTCCTTTCCTCCATGCTGCTACCGGTGCTGCAGTCATAGCCTGACCTGAAGATGTTCAAAAAAGAAAAAAAAACCTCTTCCTGTTGTTCATTGTTTGCAGTGATCTGTAGGGCTGCCCAGTGTATTTATAGCTACCGCTGAAGGCAGGTCAGGAAATGCGCTTTGAGAGTTCTTTCAATCCTACACTTGCCCCCTCAGCACCACGGCCCGAGAAGGCTATGGCTTCCTGTCTGGTAGGAATGGTGTCAGACCTTATTAATGCCTTTGACTGAACCCTGGGGGCTGTAGTCTTTGCAAAAATCTCAGTGAAAGACACGAAAGGTCGGAGAGGTTGTGAGGCTGTCCAAATCAGGGACGAAAATCCATCGACGTGATGAATGCGACTGTAGCCGTGTGCTATCCGTGTGGCGGGGTCTCAGTTGCACAGGGAGTGTTTGTCAATGCCATGACAGCGACTCTGAAATTAGCAGAAGACTGACTTTTTCCTCATTTGATTGAAGATCATTGTGTCCTTTTGTTTAGCTGCCCGAGGCACGGGTGGGACCGAGCTTTTTCAGGATAAAAATTCATTCTTATACCAGTCTTTTATCCTGCGCAGGTCAGCAGTGTATTGCCTAAAAATATCTGTGAGCACAATGCCAGCAGGTGGTCTGTCGTTACCCGCGCTAAAAGAAGGAAATAAATCTGCTCTGTCATATTTTGTTCACTTGAAACATAAGATCTATTGATTTCACGACTAGCAGCGGATCCATGAATGAAGCTGTCAGCAGAGAGAGACATCAAATGTTCTGTTTCCTGAATCATAAATGTTCAAATATTAGGCTGAGTCCTAAGGAACATAAACTTGCTCACAAAACTTAATGATAGATGAGACGGATGCAGAACTGCCGTTTAAATAGTAAAGCATCAATGCACTGCAGTGATGTTTAAAAACTGAGTATGAGAAAACTATAGGCCTCTATGTTTGCATGTGTACATGTATATAGAACCCAAAATTAGATCTAGGAAATGATGGTACTGTGCTATGGGGCATGACAGAAACATTTATAATGAGTTGAAAGACAAACGTGAAGGTTATAATTAACGATCTAAGCAATGCAAAAAAGATTTATGTGCTCTCTGCATTGGTGTGTGTGCGTGTGTGTGTGTGTGTGTGTGTGTGTGTGTGTGTGTGTTGCTTAGGTTGGCGGGAGTGTGGGTGGATTAACCTGTGCATGCTTGCATGCATGCAGGCTTCTATGTGGGACTAACGGGACATATGCACGCGGGTTTTTTTTTTTTTTAACGCAGCAGAAGGCAGGTGTATGATGAGACTGTTTATGCTTCAGCTTTGCCATGCCTGCCGGTTCCTGGCTGTGTCCCAGCTTTACCTTGTGGGTCCCGGGTGTCTGATGTATTTTTGGGAAGGTTAGCCTCCCTCAAGTTGTTTGTTGTCCACTGCCCTCTGCCTCCCTCAAGCTCTTGGTCCCTTGCTTGCCATTGGGCTGTTGACTGGAGGTGTACTTCTGTACCAAAACGGAAAAGCCTCTGTCAGAGCTTCCGAAGAACGAGAAGGCCTGAAATTAAACGAGCACTTCTGAAACGTGGATGTCCAGTGTAAGATCGCTTGTACCGAAAGTTGAGGTCGAATCGGTAAGGAAGCGTGTACCTGAGCAAGGTACTTAACGAAAGTCGATCAGCTTTTCTGAAAGCTAGTAGGTGATGCTCTGGATAAGACTCTTAATGCCTGTATTATGTATGTAATGAAACGTGGATTTGTAAGGTAGCGTTTGTGTGACTGCAGGCGATGCGGGAGAGGGCTCTGGTACCAGTTCTAGAGTCTCACGGGTGTCTTGGAAGAGGCCTGTTCTGGCCATTCACTGGTCCTAATTCTCTGACCGTGATGAAGAGGCTTCAATAATCGCGCTGGAGGCAAACTCATCTGGTGGCATGTTAACACGCACTCCGTATATTAAATCGCCCCAGTGTGAAATACCTTCCGCAAACACTTAAGGAACATTTTTTTTTTTTCGGAGAACAGCTCGGGCCTCACCCTGATGCGTGAACTTACAGGAAGACGTCTCAGCTGAAGAGCCTGATTGGTGGTGCGTCCCAGAGCATGCTAGCTCGAATCATGGCGGCTCTTGCCTTTGTGTTCAGGCCAGCATTGAGCAATGGACACGCCATGGCTTTTTATTTCTGAAATCAATAAAGCCGATATGGTTGCTGACATCATCATACAGCTTCTTTGCGGGCTGCTGCTGTACCATTCTGTGATGAAGTTGATGGTGATGGTGGTGCTGGGCCATCAGTACAGGATTGTGTGCTTTCAGGGGGGGGTTTTGGAAATGTATTGTGTATATCTTTTTGACCCATTGAAAAGCAAGTGTTTTGGAATGTTTTTTTTTTGTTTTTTTCCTCAGTGTTCTAGAACTGCACTGATTTCATTTATCAGTAGTGATTGCTACATCAGGATTAGAGTGTTCAGTCAAGTACATTCTAATCGCATGTTTGTGGTCTTACACCTTAAAGGGTTAACCTTTCTTCAACTTCCGCTCAGGCCTTTTTCAAGTCAAACATATGCGGGTTAGTGAGCTTGAAATAGGCTACATTTTTCAGAGAAGTGGCCCTGTGGCTTGACCTTTCTGAAAGACATCTTTGCTGGGAAGTGGGATGTACCAGCTCCGTGCTGCTGATCCAGTAGCTAGTCCTCATGGTTTCATTCCCAGTGTACAGCATTCAAGGCAGATCCATTTCCATTTCTGCGAGAGCAAGAACAACAAAATGTTCATGTCAAAATCTGGGCAGAGAACTGTGAAAAAGTTTAATTGGAAAAATTACAAAATATTTCTCAGTTGTTCAATTTGTGTTTCCAAGAAAAAGAGTTTCATCATAAAGTTAAGCTCTACTGTGCAACCCTGACAATTAGTCAAGAACATGCGTATTATTTTTGTGATTATGAGTCACAGAAAACTTTGAGGCCATTAAAATATATAAATAAGGGCTGTGAAACCAAGCATGCAGTTCTAAGATGCATCTTTGAAAAATGGTTGCGAGTTATTTCATATTTATGTGTACATTTTAGTTTTTAAATAATTTTTTTAAAGAAACATTTTAGAAGTAATTGAAACTCATAATATTCATTGTAACAAACGTTGAGTATGGCCAGGACAGGAGTCTGTGGTGGCAGGATATGGTTGGCTCTGGTCCCCCAGGAGTTAAAGGTGGCCTGGGTTCCTCAGCCAGGGCTGCATTGGCTCCTCTGAACAACATGCCAGGCAGCTGTCATCACACAGAAAAACACCTCTCTTCTCGTCAGTGGCAGCATTCCTGCAGCACTGTGTGGCCTGTAGTGTGTGAGCTGGGGGCTCACGGGCGGTGGAGAGAAGTGGAAAATTTTCTTGTTTCTTTTTAAAAAAGAAACTAAAGCAAAGTAAAGTACCAGCTTGGATAGATATCTCACATTTCGCCAGCTGATGGCCTTTGTAAAGGTAATTTGCAGTATGATACAGTACAGTAAACATCCCAGGACACTTTACAGTGGGATCAAAGGTAAACTCAAAATAAACTTATAAAGTCCAGACTAAAAGGAAAAGTCACACAATGACCAGTCTTTAGATCAGTTTTAAAAGAGACCATTTTAGCTGCATCTCGGATATGGCTTGGAACCGTAGTCCAAACACAAAGTACAGAGCAGCTGAAATATCCTCCCTCCACCTTTTTTGGCCAAGTGCACGGGATTTCCAGGAAATCAGCACTTGCTAAATGCATAGTGTGACATGGAGCACAAGGTTCAATCTGATCCTGGAAGTACAAAGGCCCAAGTGCACAAACAGCCTTTTTTTTTTTAGTAGTGAGCATATCTTAAACTCAACCGAGGATATAACTGAGTGGGGGCCAGTGCCAAGACCTAAGGTCAGGAGTTAGGCCTATGTGCTATATCGCATGTATGGGTGAGCATTTCAGCCGGCAGAATTTTGGACTGACTGGAGCCCCTGCGGAGTAGAGTCAGATAAACCGCAGAACAAAGCATTTCCATAAGCCAGCATGGAAATGACACAGACATGCACCAACACATCAGCATCACCTTCAGACAAGACTGATCTCAATTTAGCTGCATTGTGCAAGTGACAATTAGACATTTTAACCACTGAGATAATGTAGGTATCCAGGGAAAGCTCACAGGCCATTATTTATTCTATAAATGCACTTTCCCTGGGGTTTTTATCTTCTCCAGAAAAAAAACCCAAGTTCCCTTTACGCAGGTACTCCCTGACTGCTTGTTGCCTTTGAGGTAAAATGGATGCAGTTCAATTGGCAATTACACAGCCGTTATCCTATTGGTAGTGGGGTAAAAAATGTGTTTTTGAAGTCTGTCATATTGATGACTTGTAGTTTATGAGTGGAGAATTTGTGAGCCTTTGAGGATATTGACCAGTGTTTAATTATGAGTAAAGTTGTCAAGGTGCAGACATTGCTTGTATCTGCGCACAAGCTGTATACACACACACACACACACACACATATGCGCACACACGGGCGCAGAATGGCTTTTGCTGCCCAGTCCCATGCGTTATTTTGTCTTTGTTTTCCCAGAGTAGTATAAATGAAGCAGCACTCCAGGGCTTTTTGGACCTTTAGCATGAAAGGCTGACTGACAGCCCTGGCTTTCACGGCACTCGAAAGCACGTTTTCGAGGAGAGAGAGGGGTCTGTATTTGGCAGATGCTCAGCCCAGGACGAGAGCCCGACTTACCTTTGAAGTGGAGGAGGGAGAGCGCTGCCAAAAACTGTCTGTTAACCCTTTGCCAACTGCCACCAACAGAATTTTCAGGACCTCGTTGTTTGAGAGAGACCTGCTGTGCCAGTAGAGTTTTTCATCGTTTTTAAAATGTCCGAAGACGTGGAGCTGAGGCTACGTGGGAGGGGGAATTAATAGGACGTTGCTGTAAGAGAGAGCATGCATGCTCAGTCAAATTACCCTGTATTAAAAAAGGGTAATAATAGTAATAATATTTCCTGTTTGAACCTCAGTATCAAAATCTGGGCTTGGCTCTGTGAATCACCATCTTACTATGGGTAGTGCATGGGCTGAAATTCAAATACATTTGCTTTTGAGAACAAAAATGCTGAATTTGGCGTTCTGTTATGTGATGCATTTTTGATAGGACTTATTTGATGTGCATACTGGTCACAATATATATTCATGTATGGAAGTTAGAGAACATTTTCAATAAGAATTGTTAAGATATATTTTTAATGTCTAATAGGTAAATGTATCATTACAAAATACTTGACGTGACTTTTGAAATTGTACCCTTGGAAAACATAGCAAAGCTCAAAAAATGTATTTATAGGGACAAAGGCAAAATGGTTTCCCCAGAAAGACAGTGTATTTTTAAGGCAACTGTGGCATCCACAAACAGGAATTTGTTTGCATTGGAAATAAAATGCGATTGACCTCTACTCCAGATCACGTACCGGCCTGTCCAATGTGCGCTATGCAAAGCAGACTTCTGGCACGCACACACACGTGTCTGTAGCTAGCCCTGTCCCATTCTGAATGGGTTGGAGAGCCGGGAGGAATTCTCAGCCAGCGAGCGGCAGTAGCTGCAGTCCACGGACCCAGAGCCAAATACAGTAGAAGGGGCAGGTCTTTGCTGACCTTTTTAAACATTTGACAGACTCATTTAACAAAGTGACATTTTCCTGGGCTCCTGCTGGGAAGTCCCCTCCCTGTTCGAACCGGCCTGCCTATCATCAGCCCAGATGACCATGTGACCCCCCCAGTGTGATGGAGCTGCTCAGAGAAGCAGGATGCCCATTAGCTCGCTGAGCTGCATAAAAGCTCCTGTGAATGTTGCTTAATGACCACCACTGTGTACGGGAAGCTCCACAGATGTGGCATTATTGTACTGGCCGATGGGAATTGGCCAATCAAGAACAGGCTCCCGAATGGATGCTTTCACAGGATATACAGTGCTGTGAAACAGTCAGATCACCCTTTCTTTGATTTACTTTCCAGTGAAAACAGCCGTTAAGTGCAAGTTATTTATTTCTCAATGCCAGAAAATAATACAGCAAACATGTATTTAATAAAAAATTACAAGAAATGGTCCACAACTAGGTGCAATCTTAAATCTTTCCGTTTTAGTGTGTCCACCATTTGCCTTTATTACAGCTTCTGTTCTTCTTGTTTTGAGTTTTTCAAAGAGACCTGCAGGGATATTTTTCCATGCTTCTTGTAAACACCTTCCAAGTTCAGTCTTGGAATTTGGTTGCATTTTCTGCTTTCTCTCAATCCAAAGAATCGTAAACACATTCAGTGATGTTGAGGTCTGGACTCTGGGGTGGCCATTCTGGCAGTGTGCTTGGGGGTCAATATCTTGCTGTAGAATTAATTTTCTACCAGTCAAACATGGTCCAGAGGCTATTGCATGATATGTTAGGATTTGGTTTGTTTTTATCAGCATTTATGATGCCTTAATTAAAACCTAAATCAACAACTCCAGATGTGTTACAACCCCAAATGCACACTTGATCCTCCACCATGCCAGGCTGATGGTCATAGACATGGTTCTGAGAGTCTTTCATTGCTTTGGCTGCATGCATACTTGCCTTCTCTTACTTTCAAAAAAGTTTATACTCATAGGTCGATAAAATCAGTTTTGGTTTACTACTGAAAATTTTCTCCTCTTTTGTTTATTTCCTAGTAGGGGCTATTTGACGGCTACACATCCTTTCAGACTCGAAACATTGAGTTGAATTCTCACAGTGGAAGGATTGACAGAAATACCTGTGGATTTCCTCAGATCTGAAGCATGCGTGGAGGTCGATATTTTTTTCCTCCTATTTCTCAAAGATAGTAGATAGAAAGATGAAAGTATGTTCTGTTGTGATGGTGATAATTTTGGTTGTCTATCAGTTATTGCACCGTTGTTAGGAGTCCCATTTTTTCTGTATCTAGCGATAGTCTGTTGAACTCCAGTTTTGGAAACTCCTGTTTTTTTAGCTTATTTCCTTTTTACTTTCATCTTCCTTATGCAGTTGAATTATATCTCAACTAATCAGAAATATCTTTTTTTATCCATTTTAAATGCACCTGACGAAGAAATCTGCAGCTAAGGTGTGTTTGAATTGTTAGAGCCAAACAGGATTCTAACATAACGTCATTGACAGTTTTGGTAAGAAATTTTGTTGGAAGGACACAGCTGTAACTTGTTTGTCGATTGTAAGGGTGGAACAGTTAGTCCTAGTAGTGTGCATGAAAGATAGAGTGGACAAATTCTGATAGATTTGATATAGGCTATGTAGTGGTGGAGGCTTTTTCCTGTAATTTTCTCTTAAATGCACGTTTCCTGCATTAGTGTCTGAGGCTGGAAAAAAATACATTGCACTGAATGGCTGTTTTGACTGGTCCCTGGCCTTTGCACAGTACTGTATTGACCCATCGTTCTAGAATCTCTACAGCCTTTTTTGATAAGGAACGCAACTCAGCCTGCAATGTTATAGGGCACCTTTATGGTTAGACTCTGTAGGGATAATGGATCTGACTCCTGTAATACGTGCAAACCATTACACTCTATTCTGTGGTGTACTACCACTGTCCAGCCCCTCTCTGTCCAGGCTGGAATACTGGTACGACGCATTAGAGGAGTGCATTTTCAGTTGATTTGGTATTCAAATATCCCACGACTCCCACGATTGAATGAACAAACCCCTCGTCTCTCCCCTAGCCCTGGATGGTTGTCTTCAGTTTTTTGTGTAAATTGTGACTCACTATGAAGTTTGTGTGGATATTCACTCGCCCTTTCAGGCAGGAAGAATTATCTGTTATTTTTATACAGGGTTCTTCGCCTTTCTTCTTTCCTTCATAAATATTTATGAGGAAAGAAAAAAGAATTCAGGGTTTTTTTTTTGTCTGTTTAAAGAAGAGCAAATATTTGACTTATGATTGTCGTGATCCATTAAGTGGAGCTCATGGCTGAGAACCAGAAGTGGGAATTTTGGGTCTTGTCTGTAGCGTGCCTGGCAGGAGCAGAGTTAACTCCCCTAGCCGTGGCTGTGTGTGGGGGGAGGGGGGGGGTGCTGCTGCTGATTAGAGCATCCTCAGGAAATGTGAAAGGAGCCTGATGAGGCCATTGATTAGAAGTGTCCGAGGCCCCCAGCGCCTTAATTACCCGTTCCCTCCTCTTCAGCTGATACCGGCAAGCCAGTTCCCCCCCACCCTCCTTTAAGATGGCGGAGATGGGGGGCTCCCTAGTGGCGCAGCCCGTAGAGCGCTAACCACACGCTCGGTGGAAGCAGCGCAAGCCGATGTCGGAGATGGCAAAGATGTGGTTCAGGTCTCCACACAAGACAGCGCAAGCCTTGCGTGCCAGATGCCATCCGTATCTGCGAATGGTAAATAGACGCATTATATAGCGTTTATCCAAGCGTTACATGATCCCTCTCATCCAGAGCAGTTAGGGTTAGGTTAGTGTCTTGCTCAAGACACTCGACACGCCAGGCGTGGTTTGAACCGAACCTCAATGCCAGACATCGTCTTACCTCCTGAGCTATGTCGCCTAACCCAGGAAGAGGACGGCTGCTAGATGTAGTAGCCACTGTCGTTACTGACTCCCACTCTGGCAGCTGGGACAAGTAGCCCTAGCTTTAGCTTTGTCATTCTAAATGTGGACATAAAGCACACACACGCACTGACACGTTTCCCCATCCCTGTGAGATTAGCCTTGTGGCTGCAATAGATATTCAAATGAGCGTCTTGTGGCTGGTTGGGATGTTTTCGACATTCTGAAACACGATCAGCTGGGAAGAAAGAAAAGTGGGTGAAAACAGTGTTCATTCAATGCAAATTCACCTGAGAAGCTCTGTGCTGTATTTGAAGTACTACTGAATTCTGGACGCGCTTGTATGTCAGGAGTTTTTTTTTTTTCTTCTTCTTCTGTACATCTAAATGGTCTTTTTAAATGAAATCCACGCAGTTTGGCCTGTGCATCTGCTGGTACAGGTGCAGATCTGAATATGGTAGAACCTCAGGGCTACAGGGTAAACACTCTTCCAAATGGGGTTTGAATCCAGAACTGGTCAAGTTCCTTACATTACTGATTCAAAAAGGAGGAATGAAATGAAACGCCTCACACTTTTCACTGATTGGAAACATGAAATACTTTCAGAAATTAAGTAGCATGTCTTGGCACTATTCCTTAGAATACCATGTAGAAAATGGACCAGTTTTTTTAATGTAAAGAAACAAAACTAAACAGTTTGCAAAAAAGGGCAGAAACAGCAGGTCAGTGAATTTTAATGTTCAGAACATTAATGTAGAAACATGAATACATGTTCTTATGAGATCCTTATTCCTGCTTGTTTGATTACATTACTGTTTATTTTCTTAAATTAAGCTTTATAGCTACACTAAACTGAATATTTCTTGTCACCGTCAATATTGTCAATGTCATGGTTCTGACCTGTCTGCAGTTTCTTTATATTTTATCTAATCTAATGTACATAGCTTGGACGGGTAGCTATGGGGAGGGCGGGGCAAAAAGAATGACGCGAGATGTAGCCATTGTGAGCGAGGAGTAGGGAGGCAGGGTATAAGGCCCCGCCAGGCCGGCACAGCTGTCTGTGGCACAGCTGTCAGGGCTCTCTTCTCTGGCCGCTCCAGCTGTGTCATGTCCTGCCTGGAGCTCACAGATAGCGTGGCTCCCAGACGGCTCTCTCTCCAGCGGATGGCCATCAACCCCCCCGCCCCCAACCCCGCACCCCCCACCCCCCCCAGAGAGCGCAGCACATGGCTGGAGGGCGAGCAGCAGCCAACCGCTGCTCTTTGCTGGCCACTTGGAGATAGGAGCAGTGAATGGTCTGTATCGGCCTTCCCTCCCAAAACGTTCTTCCTGTCGCTGTCAAGCCAACGCTGTCGGAGGAGCACGCTCCTCACAACTGCATCGGCCCCCCCTTGGCTTTCATGGTGCAGCTGACGTTGGTATGTTGTTGTTGTTGCTGCTGCTATTACTGTTGCACTTCCTGGACTCCCCCGAACAGCGTTGCGAAAACGTTTCCCGGTAATTACCAGTGTTTGGCTAATGCGTGGCTGCCCCCCTTTCCTCCCCTCTCCTTAATCAGTCTTGAGAAGGATTATGTCGGGGTCTTGTGGGGGATGGGAGGAACAGTTTGTTCCTAGTGACACATGTCATGTCACAGGCAGCACCACCAAGGTGGTCAGCTGATGGGGGGTTTTTTTTGTTGTTACATGCGCAATACTGAGTTTTTTTACTTTCCCACTGATATAATTCACTATTGGTAGAATATTTTGTTGACAGTAGATATCCACATGAGGGAAAAATTCAATATCAAATATACAGTGATCTCCATAATGTTTTGGACATTTTTTTCTTCTTCATTTGGCTGTGTACTCCACAATTTCAGATTTGCAAGCAAACAATTCACATTAAAAATGCAGATTTTCAGCTTTTATGAAAGGGTATTGTTATAGATTTTGGTTTCACCCTGAATAAATTACAGCTCTTTTTATATATAGTCTCCCCATTTCAGGGCACCAAATGTTTGGAACAAATGGCTTCACTGGTGTTTCTGGTGAGTCAGGTGTGTTCAGTTGCTTCCTTAGTGCAGGCATAAGAGACCTTTTAGTGTCTAGTCTTGATTGTAGGCTTTTGGTTGCCTTTGGAGTCTGCTATTGCCATTAGCCAAAATGAGGACCAGAGTTGTACCAATGAAATTTAAGGAAGCCATTATGAGGCTTCAAATCAAGGCTGTGTAATCTAGACTGTAGAGAACCTTGGCCTGGACCAGAAGCTGGGTGGAAGCTAATGTCCTGGGGCGAGAGCTGTTATCCAGGCTGTCTTAATGGCCAACGAGGGGCTCAATCTGTTATTAACAGGAAAATGGTTGGGTCTGGTTCCAGCTTTGCACCACCTTATGACTTTTTAAAGAATTACGAACTATTGTCGGAAGTGCCACTTTTATCGTTTTATTTAAACTCTTTTGGCTCTATTTGAACATCTCATGCTCTGGTTTTGTACAGGTGCAGTAGCTCAGGGCTTGGCATAGGGCAGACTGAGGGAAGAGAGGGAAATGTAGTCTGAAGGTGGGAGCGCTAACACAGGAGGCTTCCACAGTTGCGCTAACCCAGTCCCAGCCAGTGGAGCCGCTCACTCCTTGAAGGGCATTTGTGTCTCTCTCTGGCATAGCACAGTGGACGTCAGGAGCCTTGCAGGGAGCGCAGGGGCATCTTCACTCACTCAAACACACACACACAAACATAGCCGAGCGAAATGGAGGCATACCGTCTCTAGGGAAATGTCTCACCACCGACTGTATTTTTAACATCGCGCTACATCTTTGAAGAGAGATGAGAAAAAATATTTGATTTTGGGGAATGGAGGGTTTTTTTTTTTTTTTTTTTTTTTTTTTACAGTGGCTGAAAAAAAAATAGCAGTCCAGATTTTTTTTTTTGGTTCACCTTCACTGTCAGTATATTTTCGAAAAGTTCACAGAACACAACAGGTTTCCAATTGTCTCTCTGTTTTTCGTTTGGGAAGCGTGAGAATCCCCCTCCCGAGGCATGCCCCTGTGTAAGCCTGATCAGATGTGACAGCCAGCACAGTTGCGCACGTAGCGCTCTCCTCTACATTTCAGCATTGCACAGCATGCGTCCGCCGCGCGCGCCATGTTCTCTGCACCGTTGCTCCTGCTGCCGCACGAGCTGCTTCTGAGCGGCACTTTCAAGGTTCCGTTTCTTTCCCCCTCCAACTCCGCGTGACATCATCACTTTTCCTGGCAGGCGCCTTTATCCAGAGTGACTGTGCATTACTGCACCTACATTTTGTGTGCTGTCTTTCTGTACCGTGGGGTGATCACTGAAGCAGTGCCTTGCGCTTTGCTCAAAAGGGCAGCTGTTGCCCTCCTCCGAATCCTGCAACCCTTCAGGCTGTGGCCTGAGATGTTTACTCACTGAACGTCACCGAATGGTGAGTGTTTAGGAAATGTTTGGGACAATCTCTAAGCAGTTTACACACATTTTATGCGTTATTAATGCTAAAATAATTTATTACCATTTCCTGTTAAAAGTGCCCTATTTTCACTGTGATTCAGTACAGAGCGGACCATGTTAAACTGATTCACTGTGATAGGCGGAGTGTGGCACAGTGGGTAAGGAGCTGAGCTTGTAACCGAAAGGTCGCAGGTTCGATTCCCGGGTAAGGACACTGCCGTTGTACCCTTGAGCAAGGTACTTAACCTGCATTGCTTCAGTATATATACCCAGCTGTATAAATGGATACAATGTAAAATGCTATGTAAAAGTTGTGTAAGTCGCTCTGGATAAGAGCGTCTGCTAAATGCCTGTAATGTAATGTAATGTAATGTGATTGTCGTAGGCTCATGTTGAGAAGTATCTGGTGTCGGTTTTTGACAACTGAATGAAGTTGTGATGCGGACATGGGAAATAGTTCCTTGATCCGCTTTCTAGTGATAACGCGGGATCTGCTTGCCCATGTGGCAAAAATCAAACTGACAATCCTCTAAATGCTTCGTAAAGAATGGAAGAGAAACGTGCCTCACTTTGAACGGATTTCACAAAATGAAGTCAAATGCAAACTTTGCGACCCTGAGCTGAGAGACTCCCACAGAACCACGCGAAATGGCGTAAGATACCAACGCTCGACAGTGACTGTGAGTGACGAGCAGTGTAGCAGCTGCACTACTGCGCCCAGCACCTTACTGCCGTACGCTCTCAACGCGTTTGACATGGTCCGCTCTGTACTGCCCATCGTGCTTCTCTTCCGTGTTCAGCGATTTTTCGAGTTTTGCCCATCCTTACGAGAAATTGTTTAATGAAAATGATTTTTTTTTTAAACTAGCAATGGACTGACAGGGAAAAATAGCCCCTGATATGGCTTCCCTGTCGAGTGCCACTTTAACATAAAACAACAGACAGCAGGCTGATGCATAAGTAAGAAGTGGTGCTGGGTGATTCAGTGGGTAAAAATCACAGTTTTGCTCAGGATTGCTCATCCGTTTCTCTAAATCGCCCTGTTGTTTGTCTGCCAGGGCTAAACATTAACCTCTCCAGCCACTGCAGTCACCAGAGTATCTCCATTCCATGCAGCACTGCAGCCCTCTCCCCTCATTAATAATAAACATCCTGGGCCCTCGGCCGTATGGGAGTATTCAATTATCGATGGGAAGAGACAGGCACGGGCCTGTCTCCGTCCTCCACTGTGCCTTCCCAAACGTCCCCTCGCCTCCTAGCGCTTGGCAGCCTGGCAGCTGCGCGCGTTACCCTCCCCGGAGGGACCGGTCTCTGGAAGTGACACGTCCAATAAGATCGGCCACTGGAAAGTGATCGCGCGCGGCCTTTCTCCTGCTTGCCTTACCTTTCCCTCAGAAAAATGAGAATCTGTGGCCATGTACCACAGATTGCACGGCGGTTAGCATGTGGTGTAGGCCTACCAGCACCGGCAGAGGATTGATTTTGATCCGTAAGCTGCTGCTAAAGCTCCCGTGAAAGTCCCGGGTTTACTCCGGGCACTCCGGTTTCCTCCCACACTCAAAGACATGCATGTTAGGTGCGCTCCTGCAGGTGCCCTTGACCAAGGCACTGGCCTCGGAGCTGGAGTTGCTCCCCGGGCGCAGTACTGTGGCTGCCCACTGCTCCTAAGTAACTAGGATGGGTCAAATGCAGAGGACAAATTACCCCACGGGGTTCAATAAAAGTATATCTTATCTTATCTCATCTTATTTTATCTGTGTTAAGGGCTATAGCGCATTGCTGGCTGGGAGAATCAAGCTATGATTGACTAATTGAAATTTTATTGCATTGAGAATTGAGTCGGCTTACTGCTTCCAATAGGTCTTCTGCCACTTTAGAAATGTGCCTAGCCTATATGAATACATTTGTTGTTGCTTTTTGCTGTCACTTTCACATATTAACTCAAAGCCTACAAGAAAAAAACATTTAACAAAGCGAATACGTTCTGTCCCATGTTTTGCCGTGATTCTTTATGTATGTTTTGCTATTTATGTACAAATTCACAAGAGTGCCTCCTAAGTGGCAGCAGATTCAGTGCCTTGGTTTTCAGTCTGGCACCAGTGTCACTGTAGCACCGCGGAGTGCTGCAGGAAGACAGGAGGCAGCCTCTCAGGACAGCCCACAATCTCATATCTCTCTATTGAAAATCCAAGGCAAACAAGCAGCCTGCAGTTGACATAAGAAAATGGGCTTTTCTGTTCTGCTGCCACTACTGTTTATGAAAATGCTCTCAGAAGACACCTAATGCACTTCTCTGCACACCGACAACGTAGGGGGAATAGAAAAATGGTATTTGCTTTAGCAAGTAATATTCTGTACCCATATGTTGCTGTAGTAATGATGTCAGAGTTTGCTGGGTAGCTGGTTTTTTCTTGTTGTTGCATTTTTGGGTTTATTTTCCTCATAGCCCTGAATCTGAAACGGTGAAGAAGGATACGGTGTTGTAATGACTGCAGAGGTTTTTTGGTGGGGATGTTTACGACACACGAGACGCAGCATCTCGAACCTCTGCACACGCCCTCCACGCTTATCGGCTGCGCAGTGCAAACTGACACTGAGAGCGGAACAAAAAAAATTTAGAAATATAGAAGCCATATATTTCTATAAGGAGCATGCCAGAGTGCTGAGCATGCACTCGTATTTAGTGTTAAAAAATGTTGTATGCAGCAAAGCACTTTTAGAAAACAGGGTATTTCTCAATAGATGAAAGTAGCTAAATTTAAAACTTGACTTGCGTCAGTGATGACTGGCTACGATTTCTTCCCTCCCATCAGCAGAATTACAGGAGTTCACAGAAGGACGCCATGTGGAGCCTTAGCTCTGTCAAACACTGGGCCTCTGGTGCAGCTTAACAGCCCCTTAGAAGCCTCAGCAACTCAACCCAGCTAGCATTACATTACATTACATTACAGGCATTTAGCAGACGCTCTTATCCAGAGCGACTTACGCAACTTTCTGCATAGTATTTTACATTGTATCCATTTATACAGCTGGATATATACTGAAGCAATTCAGGTTAAGTACCTTGCTCAAGGGCGCAACGGCAGTGTCCTACCCAGGAATCGAACCTATGATCTTCCGGTTACAAGCCGAGTTCCTTACCCACTGTGCTACACTGCCGCCACATGGGTAGCAGACCAATGGCACTGGCTTCCCTTTTTTCCCAGGGTACTCTAACACTTAACTTAACCACTTTTATTTGACATAGTACTCCATCTGAGGATGGCGACAAGCGCACTTTCTTTCTATCTTTGTGCAAACATATGCTGAGCCTTGTGTATTTGATGTAATCCCAGGCTGTGTTGTGTTATCCCCTAACAGCAGATTTCTTCCCTTCGTTTCTTACTATAATTGACTGCTCTGGGATATTTGACCGTGACGAGAAACCTCACTCTTGAGATATTAATCCGGGCCACAGCCGTATGTATAGGCATCTTACTTTACTTGCTGCCATGCTTAACAAATGTTGCTGGAGTTTTGGGGTTTTTAAAATTCCCCGTTTGTGCTATTCCACTGTCCTCCATGCCTTCAGACCATTAGTTATATGCAGTCGCACGTGGAATGTTTGAGGATATGTAGGTCGTTGACCTAAATGGGCAGAGGGCCTTGAAATGATTGAGCGCAGCTGGCGGACATATTATACAGCCTCTTTAATCTCTCTCTTATTGCCAGTCCAACCCTCGCGTGACGGTGAGCTCCCTATCTCTGCCACGCAGGTGACAGACACCTCAGTCAGCCGTCTGGCTGTTCTGAAAACGTTTGAAAATCCCTGTATGATGCGAAGCATGCCGTACTTTCTACTGTATGCGTGTATTTAATACTGTAACTGCCTGTTAGTAGTTTAGATTTTTTTTGTGGTTTAGCTGTCTCATGATTGGGCGAAGGAATAGCTGTGTGTGTACATAGTCCAGTCCCTCTACTGGACAGCTGTACGTCCGATGGCCTCCTCCGTCCCACAGTGAACGTGGGGGGAATGTGTGACACCGTAGTCCTGTAAAAAAATTTCAGAAATAGTAGTAGTCGGAGGCTAATTAAATCACACAAATAAGACAGTGCTACCTGCCCCACATACATCAGACACCCCTTCCTCTCAGTCTTCTGCCTCTTCCGTGAACTTGGAGCTTTCATATCCACCAGTGGTTGCAATTTTGTTTCTTGTTTTGCTTCGGTTGTCTTCGATTGTTTAGAATTCCCCCCCCCCCTTTCTCAGTGCACTTCCTGTAGAGTTATTTGATGGCTTTTTTTTGCGTGTGGAGGAGAGGAGTCTGATTGAACTTTGCGGGGAGAATCGAGCTGCTGTTGTAGCGGTTCGTAGCGGATTGTCGTGGGCAGGAATTCCCCCGTGCTGTGGCGGGCCGGTCTGTGACCAAAGTCGTGGAGGAGAAGCACTCTGCCCTTGTGTCATTCAGCTATCTTTTGTGCTGGCTGCATCGATACAGAGGATTTCTGTTTTATATAGCTCGTATCGGTTTGTTTGAATTATGAAGGGTTGATGTATTTTGTGGAACAGGCATTGGCGGTGTATCTTGCTCACATATTCTCAGAGAGCAAGAAGGGACCAGCTGTAGTCCTCCTTCATGTTTGTCTTGAAGATGCCCATTAGTGGCAGTGTGTGTATGGGTGGATGTGTGGAGGTGAGTCTCTTTCTCTCGCTGCTGTTTGGTGTTCTGAAGTTTTCTGCGGTTTTAAAGGTTCATTAGCAGAGCCTGCATGGGCCTCAGGCCGTGTTGGTGACTAACCCTGCAGCAGAGGGTAGTTCTGGGAAGGTATGAGGTACCGGGTCCTCCAGGAAATGGGCGAGTGACTGGGTGGAATTTCTATTGTATTTTATGAAACAATTGCATGTGGCAATCATTTGCTTAATTTTTACCACTTCCATCCAAATCACGGAAGATTTGGGGAGATGTGGTTGAGCCGCGGTCCAGATGAATTCATCTGAGCGCGCTGTCCCACGGGTCGCATGCATGACCACTGTGGCCCGACCACTCAGATTGGGAGAGCGCGGGACGAGGACCCAGGCTGCCGGTCGGGACACAGCAGCTGCTATGTGGGACTCCGGGGAGAGACCTCAGAGACCTGTGAAATCACAACCTCATCCCAAAAAATTCCCTTTATACCTTCTTATTTGCACTGTACTTGGGAGATCACAAGCTCACTTTTTTTCGGTTGTACTTGCCGTGCAAGTCATGACATAAGTAACTGAATTGAATGAATTGATGTATAGCTCGAGTGCACTTCTCTGCCACACAACTCAAAACTCTTTCACTACTTACCTACGTCTTTAGAAAAAATTATTTTTAAATTGTCTGCTGATGTGAATTGAGTGCGCTAAATGAAAGCCACTTTAGCTGCACATCAAATAAGCTCTTCACACAAATACGGCAAAAGAAGTTTTTATGTCGAGTGCGGCGCTGAATGCCCTCATTTGAAGTTCCTGAAACCTGAGCCCACTCGAGCTGCGCGTATTCGGGTTTGTTTGAATTAATCGAAAGCGGTTTGCTGACGTGTTTTTGTTTTTTTTTTGTGAAACGGGCATTGGTCGGTGTATCTTGCTCACGTATTTCTCAGTGAGCAAGAAAGGTACCAGCTGCAGTCCTCCTTCACGTTTGTTCCGAAGACGCCCATTAGTGGCAGTGTGTGTATGGGTGGATGTGTGGAGGTGAGTCTCTCTCCCTCGCTGCTGAAACAGGTTTTTTCGCGGACCTGTGTGCCTGTTTGCTGTGTTCTCTGGAACGAGCCGTCCCTGCTGGATCCGCGGCGTTCTCTGCTGTCGGAGGGTGGATGATGTCCCCCGTGTCAGGTTCCCTCTTCACGCTGGCGTGGAAACAGACAGGCCGAGGAGAGGCGTCACTCACGTCCGTGAGGCGCTTTTGAGCTGCGGCCCAAAAGGATACCTGGCTGCAGCGAGCCTCTCTTCCTCTTCCACACTCTCACTCTCCGTGTCTCCATTATCCTTTCTGCTTTCTCTCACTTTCCTTTTCTCTCTCGAATCAAATCAGTTTTATTTACTGTGGCGCGTTTTTTTACAGAGAGGCGCTTTACGGAGAAACGTTACCCTCTCCCTAGTGCGACGGTATTTAATCCGGGCCGTGACTCATGCTGGGCGCTTGCCCTGGTGTGGCCCCGGCCAAGCGGTCCCCTGGTTAATCGTTAAACTGCAGATCAATGCAGGCTCACTGGCTTAAATAAATGGGTCATCCTTCTCAGGGCCCAGTGCTTTGTACTGCGGTGGCTCGATTGAACTACAACAGGTCAGTTATTGGTTGACAAAATGGACAAAAAGATTGTAGCCTGAAAACATGTAGCCTAGGTCACAGTTAACACAGACTTCTTTTTTTTTTTTTTTTTTTTTGCAGATAAATTTTAAAAAGCAAATAGTTTACTGAAGACATTTAAGTTCATACTGACTGTGCAATTTGATGTAATTGACCCAAACATTGTAACTAAATGTCAGCGTTGAAAACATTTCATTTTTAAATGGCAGTAGAACTGGTAAGACTGAAAACTGTGCCCCACACATACTCCTGTCTCCATTTAAAATATGGCTAATCAGGTTGTTTCCCTGCTAATGTGCACTTAAGAACAGCAACAAAAATGCCAATGAACAAACCAGAGATCAACATCAAATCAAACCTTAGCCTATCTTTCCATTTAACAGCAAAAGCACAAGAAAACCCATTTTTAAGAGAATTTATTGAAGTTTGCTCAGGTTTCATTTACCAATACATGTAGCCTATGCTGTGTGTAAAACAAATCTGTATAACTTCTCGTATGTCCCTCCTTAGTGATGTTTTTGGGTTGACCACGGACAGGCTAAACTGACAGCTAGACGGTTGTTCTTCTTGTTCTTGTTCTTATTCTTATTCATATTCATATTATTATTCTACTTCTTTTACCATTACGGTTATTACTAATGTTACTATTGCTATTATACATCCCTGCCTAGGGCAACTGACAGAGCTTGTAGGCTGTTTCGTCTTTCATCAATTTTTTTATTTTATTTATTTTTCTGCGGTATAGTTACTGCTTGAGCACCCACCTGAGAATTTAACCTGCAGCAGTTACTGGCACACCAGTGGCACACTGCCACACCACATCCTGTGTTTTATTGAACTTCCTGTCACTCCGACCAGAGAGTGAGCTCCAGATTTCTTAGTAGTAGCTGCCGTTTCCTGAGCTGTGTCATTTCAGGGAAGTTCGCTTGCATTTCGGTAATGTTAAATAATGACTGAGGAGCTAAACATTAAAGTCTTTGTGTGATTTGGCTTGTCACCCAACCCCTACCCCCCCCCCCCCCAGGTCAGTTACGGACCCAAGAGACGGAAAGCGGGTTGCCCTAAAAAAGATGCCCAACGTCTTCCAGAATCTCGTCTCCTGCAAGAGGGTCTTCCGTGAGCTGAAGATGCTTTGTTTCTGTAAGCACGACAACGTGAGTAACCCCCCGTCCTACCCGGGTCCCAGTGACTCAGCCCCTTTTCTCACCGACGTGAGAACAGCTCGAGGCCTGTGGGGCCTACTGTGGGCGGGAGGCCCCACCCAGCTCACCCAGCTCAGACACCGAGTGAGCACATTCATACGCTGCTCGACACGCTGGGGTTTTATTATCATTAAAAACCTTGCTTTTCGGCATCTTTGTTCTAAAGACTGTGAACATAATTATTCTGACCTCGTGGGGCTATTCTATGTGGTATGCTCTTAAGGGCACTGCCTGACATTATTACTCTCTTGGTGATGTCATGTCAGGTATTTTCCTTGCCTCACCATTGTGATGAGCCTCTCCTAACTCTTGCACACAGTCCTTCGCTGTGAGGTTTAAATCCATTCCAGCCCCTGGCCGTTCTACTTTCTGCTTGGGCTTTAATATTTGGCTATTACTTGATATCTCTTTGGAATGGAAGCTTACAGAGTGGTACGGAGTGCTGCTGTCCAATCGGTTGCGTTGCTGTGGACCATAAGGCTGTCTTTAACATTCTGACTCGAGTTGGAGCTGATAGCAAGTGCGTGGGTTTCAGCATTGGACCGATACCTCAGAAACAAACAGTGAAATATTCTTATTATTTTGTGTGGATGTTTTTTATCATTGTTTAATGCTTTACATTCCTCCATGCTATCAAATGGAGGTTCATTCTCATCTGGTGAAGCATCCCCCATGTAAGAGGGCTTCCAGGTCATGTGACACCCCCCCACCTCTCGCATGCCTGACATTGTTTTCCTCTCCGCAGGTCCTCTCTGCCATCGACATCCTGCAGCCGCCGCACATCGACTACTTTGAGGAAATGTATCCTAAACAGCGCCGCCCCCGGCAGCCAGGCACGCGCAAGGCGCTTGGGCTAGCCGTAATCGCATACGGCGTGGGCGTAGCCAAGGGAGAGGTCCGTTACTTTCGGGGGGGGTGCGTTGCCATTGCCGAAGGCTCGTCTGGCTGTCTCCGTCAGGCGGGGTCCTGCGTGTGTCCTGGTGGCTAAGTGTGCCGTAGGCGTATGGTGTCAGGGTCAGGCGGGGTTGCGTGTGTCCTGGCGGCTAAGTGTGCCGTAGGCGTATGGTGTCAGAGTCAGGTGGGGTTGCATGTGTCCCGGTGGCTAAGTGTGCCGTAGGCGTATGGTGTCAGGGTCAGGTGGGTGCATGTGCCGGTGGGTAAGTGCCGTAGGCGTATGGTGTCAGGGTCAGGCGGGGTCCTGCGTGTGTCCCGGTGGCTAAGTGTGCCATAGGCGTATGGTGTCAGGGTCAGGCGGGGTCCTGCGTGTGTCCTGGTGGCTAAGTGTGCCATAGGCGTATGGTGTCAGGGTCAGGCGGGGTCCTGCGTGTGTCCTGGTGGCTAAGTGTGCCGTAGGCGTATGGTGTCAGGGTCAGGCGGGGTCCTGCGTGTGTCCTGGTGGCTAAGTGTGCCGTAGGCGTATGGTGTCAGGGTCAGGTGGGGTTGCATGTGTCCTGGTGGCTAAGTGTGCCGTAGGCGTATGGTGTCAGGTCAGGCGGGTCTGCGGTGTCTGGGCTGGTGCAAGGCGTATGGTGTCAGGGTCAGGTGGGGTTGCATGTGTCCTGGTGGCTAAGTGTGCCGTAGGCGTATGGTGTCAGGGTCAGGCGGGGCCGTAGCTCCTGGATAAATGCTACTACTGCAGATTGCACGCAGGCCTCTGCTGTGATCTATAGCTGCTGCTGCTGCTGCTGCATAGTTACCATGGCTGGTCAGGAATACCTCCAGCCCTGGAGCACACTGAACTCAATAAATGTGTACCAGAGATTACGCAATTATGTCTTGCCTCATTGATTTTAGATTGGGGGACTACAGTTCAAGGAATAATGTTCCTTTCCCTCTGCATTACCTGAGCCGGAGTCAGTATCCCATAAACCCCCCCCCCCCCCAACCCCCTTCTTCGGCCACAGGAGACAAAAGCCCCTGTCAGACGTGCATCTTAACCCGTAAATGTTCCCGGAGGAAATTTTCCGTGTCCGTGTCACGTGTAAACAGGAGCAGCAGTCAATTTTCCGATTAAGGTGTTCCTCCGATTTGCCGGGTGAGGACCTAGTGAGATTTATGGAAATCCTCCACCATGACTCTCCAGTAAACAAAAGCAGCAACGTTATAGGATGCGTACGAAAGGTTAGGACATTCTTAAGACCTTCTGTTTCCGGCACAATTTCTGTAACGCTTTGCTGAATCTGTTCTCTCAACGATTCTTGTACACATATGAGACTTTGCACATAGAACATATGATATGATCTTCTATATCTAGACGATATGATCTATCTGTTATGCGATTGAGTGAGGGAAATTAGAACATTTATTCTAGGAATGGAGTATGCGGTGTCACTGTATTTGTTTGATGTGGTTTTGTGTCTTGTGAGAACATCGTTACAATGATCATTTCCTCTCATATTGCTCCTGGGTTGTGTAATACCTCTCCCTGGTAAACATGTCTGGCTCTTCCCGTTTCAAGTGGCTGTTTTAGCCGTTGTAGTAAGCTGGCTAATGCCACATATCAAGGTTCAGATATAGGAAGCTATTTAACTTGGCTAACCAAACTATTTTTGTTGCATTTTGTCAACAAAAAAAATATTTTAAAAAAATCATATAACTGAGCCGTATTGACAAAACATGTTGCCGTAAGTTACCATCGAAGTATCGCTCTTGAACTGTGTTGTGTTGTAGGATCGTTTGTCATTGTTATTTGTCCTGCATTGCTTTAGAGGGGATTGCTTTAGACACCCTGCCGTTGCTAATCTATCTGGAACAGTCACATCATGATTCAACTGACTCGACATGCCATTTTTTTCCAGTACAGGAGACCTGTGTGTAAATGGGGGAAAGCCAGTGCCTGACCCAGGTAATTGAAGCTGGCAGTGCTGTGGGCTCCATGAGAGACAGGGCCCGCAGGCAGGCAGGCACTCCCCAGCCACTAGCTCACACTGTCCCGCTCAGCGCTACAGGGAGAGCTCTCCAGAGCAGTGCTGCTACCTCCAGTCAGAACCCCGGCACGTTTTTTGTTCGGCATTAGTGCGAGTCTCCTTTTGCAAAGGAGGAATGAATGAATGAATAATTGCATTTATATAGAACTTTCTCGAACGCTTTCTCAAAGTGCTTTACAGTGATGAGTGGGAACTCACCTCACCCGCCAGCATTGTGTAGCGCCCACCTGGGTGATGCACGGCTGCCATTTTGCGCCAGAACGCTACCGAACATTAGCTGAGGAGGAAAACATTTCCACCAGCATTATCTGTGTAACTGCATCGCTTTGAAAAGCTAAGCGCAGTGACAGCAGATAAGGCTGATTTATGGCAACTGTGCTGCATTAAGCCTTGTTTTCTGTTTGCTATGTTTTTTTTCCTGAGTTCTCCTAGTGCTTTGAAATTGCAAAAACAAACCAGCAAATTTTCCTCATGTATACTGGGAAACTTTTAAACCCTTGGCACAGTTAGCCATCATTTAATGGGATCTTTGTAAAAATCAAGTGTTCCTTTTCTAATTTCTCTTGGCAATTGTCCTTGCAATACTGTAGGGTGTTTTAATTTTCCAATACAAATAGCCTTGTCTAATACCGGGTACATAAGCCAGTACTGGTTCAGTTCTTCATCTTTCTTTGTAAAAAAAAATAGAAGAAATTCTCTTATGAGGAATTCCAGAATTGAATTTCTGTCTGTCCGTCAGCTTTTCTGCCGGGCTTGGTCTTGGTCTTACTTTCAATAGCTTTCTCGCCAGAGGTCAGCAGGGAATGTTCATTAATGTGTGTGATAGTTGAGCAGTGAGCGAGAAAACTGGTTAAAAATTGACTTAATTTACCTTATTTGACTGCTCTCGGTTTGAGATTCTGAATCGCTTGGGTCAATCATTAAGTGACATTGTTCCGAACGCTGGGCGTAGAGGTGAGCAAGAGGTTCCAGGCAGGAAGTGGACGGTTCTGCTGCTCAGTGTCACTGTGCTGCTCTGCATTCCCCATGATGCAGTGCACACTGCTGTGTCAGCAGTGATCTGCTGGGGGGTCTGACCTTTTCAGAACCAATCAATGGGTTTTGTGATTTAACAGAGGCATTGTCTTCCATCAAGTCCTCGTTTTTTTTGCTGTGGAAGTCTTGATTCTCCGTTAGAGCAAGCCTTGTGTCCTCCACACAAGCAAGGGGTGCAGTAGTGTTCCTTCCTATGCGCTGAGGTATCCCAAATCATAGATTTGTTGTGATTACTCAGGCTGGTTGGGAACTCACACACACACACACACGCACTCATAACGCTTGTGTACATGCACAAGATCACTCGTATGTGCACAAATAGACATACAAACCACACAAATACAAGAATAATTGTTTTCTCACACATGCCCCCGCCCCCCACACACACACACTGCTGTGTGCAGGAGGGAATATCTGACGCAGGTTTGCGTCCCTGGGGAGATGGCTGGGGAGGTGCCGCTCCAGTCCTCCCCATGTAGGGCCCGGGCTCAGCCATCTGCACCAGGGAAGAGAGCCTCCGTGTGCAGGCCCAACACCGCCCGCTCCACCCTCTCTCTGACGCTCGCTGTGGAGTAGCACACCCACCTTCCCTCAGGGCTGGCAGGTACACAACCCCCCCCCCACCCCCCCACCCCCCCGCCACAAGGGGATCACAGTCCTCACCCCTCCTCTCTGATTAAACACCCGCAACTTCTTTCACATTCCTCCTACTCGCCATTCTTATTAAGAGCCGGCGTTCTGTTGACTTACTGTCGTGACGTGACGCTCACTGCTGCGTCTCTATATTTAGACGGCAAATAAGATGACTCTGAGTCACCACCGCAACGCCCCCCCTTCGTTTTCGCGGTGTTCATTTTTGTTTTCCGGAGAACGTCTGACGGGGGCTTTTAAGATTTGGGAGTGGGCGAGGCCTGGGAATGTTGTCAAAGTTCTGGCCCACCTGCTCCTGAGAAAGTCGCTCACCGCGCATTAAGAGAACTTGCGGTTCTGACTAACGGAGAACGTGGTGCTGGCAGTGGAGCGTGTGCTCCAGGCCGCTCCCACCCAAAGAGCAGAGGGGGTCTAAAACCGGGGGTAGCTGGTGACCAGGCAGCGGGGTGCATACACGCCTGCGCCCTCTTCGTCCTGCCAGCGCACCCCCCTGGCGCAGGTGGGCAGTTTGGGCGCTGTTTTTGGCCCCTCGCCATCCTCTCGGCTCATCCTGGTCGCTCCCCTGCCAAAACAGTGCTGAGATGCCCTCTGTCCTAATCAGGCAGGTTAAGCTTACCCCCCCCCCCCCACGAAACAATCTCCTATCTACCTGCTGCTTCTTCCTCTCTCAGCTCATCCCATTTCCTGACTCCTGATTTTTCTTTTTTTTATTGTGGAGGCTACGTGGTGATTTAGTTCACTTCCAGACAAGGGTCTTCCTCAACACGCAGGTGGGGTCATCCAGTGCTTTACTTGGTTCCCAGTCTTGGGATTTTCCTGTTTGTTGTTGTTATCTGGACGTTGGTTAATCAAGTTTGGATCTTTGCCTCGAGAGCTTGCAGGAGCAGTGGTCTTATTTTTCCTCCCGTGGTAGTTCATCAGTGGCATCAAGCTGAGGGGATGCTGAGTAGGCAGGTGAGCTAATATGACTGGAGTTGATGATATGTAATTACAGCGTGTGCAGCCTGAAAACAAATTGGTGTCACAGCAGAAGCGTATTACTCAGCAAATGTTGTATATGAATGAGTTCAGTATTCCAAATGTATAGCTGAAAATTATTCAGTTATTTTAGGGACACTAATTGCAAGTCACTGTTTGGGCGGGCTATTCGTATTTTACGTTTTGACATTTGAATATATAACTTGTGTAGAATATCTTGAGGTTTATCGTACATCGTGTGTGACTCCATTCATCAATGATGTGAAAGGTGGTGGACAGCCTTGCATATATTAATTGGAAGGATTAATTAGAGGCATGTTTTAGAAGTTCTGATTTTGTACTCAACAGTGTATAATGTCAGAAGGGGTGTAAAATGAGGGTGCACAGGGTTTAATTAAAAATAAAGTCTCACTGACAGGGGGTTTGCTGTATCTCATAGGTCCCTTGCAGTAGGTTAATTGGCACCAAGCTAAGCTGTGAGGGATTTTTTTTTTCTTTTAGTGTATGTTATCTCCAAATGTCTCTGCACTTGTGTGTTGTCTGGTAACAATAGCGGGGTTTTTTGTTTAAAGGATTATGTGTGCATCCACCGGCTATCTGTACCCCTAGTGGTTTTTTGTCGGACGGCTGCATGGTAAATGTCTGTGCTAATCTTGGTCTGTGATTGAAGAGAGCAGTGTGGGCTCTCATTGCCCTGGGGAGCCCATCCCTGTATTACTACCGTAATGAGGACAGCTCATTACAGCAAAAAAAGGCATTAGACACCCTGGTAAAAAAAGAAGTGGAGCACTGGTACCTTCCCATCGGTCACTTCGGTTCACCTGCCTCCGCTGGGCGAGGCTGCCTGCCGCAGAGAGGTTCAGGCTGGAAGGAGCTTGAGAAATGACCGAAAGGGAGCAGGACCTCACGTATGGGCACGAGGTGCGTCTGTCCCTCTCAACCCTGGCTCGTCTCGGTCCCTCCTCTTTAATTTTTTTTTGGGCAGTCGGGACAGTTTGTCTTCAAAAAATCCCTTTGCCAAAACAGCAGCGACTGCACAAGAGCCTGCCGTTTTCCCAAACCCCGGATGAACGCGCCTTCCACCGCGACAGTCCCGATGTGCTGGTCAGGGAGTGGTGTTGGGCGGGAAAGGGGGGCGGGCGGGCGGGGCGATGTTAGGGGTTTAGTTTTGGACAGCGACGGGTGGATGACGTAATGCTGTGAGATCAGCTCTAATCTGGCAGTGCCGATCTCTTCCTTTGGCTCGCAGCTCAGGTCCAGTAACCCCCCCCACCCCCCACCCCCCCGCGCGCCCTCTCGGGTAACGGCTGGCGTTTGCTGACGGTGCGAGACGCGGCTGTTTTTACCGGAGCGATTTTTGGCTGAGGCGTGGGATCGGGCGCCGGGCGCAAGGTCGCGCTGTAGCATAGCCTCCAGAACGTGAGAGAGGGAAAGAAAAAAAAAGGACGAGCCAACAAAATTTACGTAGGAGGAACAAAACAAAACAAAATTTAAAAAAAGAAACCACCCGGGCCGGTAGAATGCGGAGTGGGTTTTTTTCTTCTTGTGCCGTGCAGATGGGGAGAAGGCGAAGGAGGCACCTCACACCCAAGCGGTCCCCCTGTGGGCTCCTGCTTGAGTCATCGCTGTGCTGGCGCGGAGCGCCATGCCAGAGTCTCTCTGAGGCTCAGGGCGACATAGCTCAGGAGGTAAAGCGGTTGTCTGCTAGTCGGAGGGGTTGCCGGTTCGATCCCCCCCCCCCCCCGGGCGTGTCGAAGTGTCCCTGAGCAAGAGCACCTAACCCCTAATTGCTCCCAACGAGCTGATTGGTACCTTGCATGGCAGCCTTTCACCGTTGGCATGTGTGTGTGTGTGTGTGTGTGAATGGATGAATGAGCGCCCCTGTGAGCGCCTTCTTGCGGCCGCCTTTCCCTCCTCCATCGCGTTCCACTGCTCCTCCTCCATCGCGTGCCGCTGCTCCTCCTCCATCGCGTACTGCTGCTCCTCCTCCATCGCGTGCCGCTGCTCCTCCTCCATCGCGTGCCGCTGCTCCTCCTCTTTCTTCCTTGACTCGGCGCCCCCGTCCAGCTACGTGGTGACGGAGCTGATGCAGAGCGACCTCCACAAGATCATCGTGTCCCCCCAGCCCCTCAGCTCCGACCACGTCAAGGTGTTCCTCTACCAGATCCTGCGAGGTAACCGACCGCCTTCAGGCCTCTTGTGGGTCGGGCTGGCGCTAGCGCTAACGTAGCGTAGGCCTTGCGGAGAAGCTTGTAGGCCCCTTGAGACCCCTCCTTGTTTTGAGTGAGAAACTAGTGCAGTTTGATGGCAGAGAGGTACATCCACACACTCTGGTTTATTGGTTTAGTGGTCCAGCTAATTTCACGTGATGGTAAAATGCAACGTTGCCGTACGGCGCACTGTTCTGCCGTCGTGGGTTGTTCCCGATCTCTCTGCCCGTGCTAACCATTCCACGGGTCAAAATCGCTCCTTCCAGCTCCGCTGCCCTCAAGTGCTACACACAGTACATCTTCGTAGAAAACCAACTGTTGCGGTGGCTGCGTTTATGCCAGCATGTATTGTATTCAGCTCAAACATTCCTAAAACAGTGGCATGCTGCCTGGGTCTAATAAGCCATTGTTTCTTAATTACTGAAAACGAAGCCAATCCAGTCATTTAACAGTCCTGTTAATTAGTCCCAAGTTGCCCCTGCAACATTCTATTCTTGAAATAAATTATCTTTTATTTTATTGTGTATATTAAAATTTAAATGCATTTCATCGTTTCAAAATGGTCCAGTTCATTTCATTGCTTTTTAAGCTATGAAAAGTCTTTTCATAGTTGCAAAGTGCATTGTAGAGAATTAGTTTAATGGAAGAAATAAAATTCAATTAATGTAAAGGTACTTAAACTGCACATTTGGTGCTCTCATGGGACTACTCTTTTTCTGCCTCTAATATTTAGTAGGATTTATTCTAACATACATTTACGGATACACTAACCTGTGAATGGCACACTCTTCTAACATGCATCCTTTGCGACTAAACATGAGATTCAGAACAGGAGTTGTACCCGACTCACTGACTACAATATTACATTTCATTATATTACAGACTCTCTTATCCAGTGCGACTTGCACAACTTTTTACATAGCATTTACATTGCATCTATTTATACAGCTGGATATATTCTGAAGCAGTGCAGGTTAAAGTACCTTGCTCAAGGGTAAAATGGGAGTTACAAACCTTTAGATTACAAGACCAGCTCCTTACTCATTATACTACACTGCAACCCCATATGCCTTGTATACAGTGAGCTCCAGAATGTTTAGGACAAAGGCATATTTTTTCTTGATTTGGCTCTCTACTCCACAATTTTAGATTGGTAATCAAACAATACAACAGACATTTGGGACAAATGGCTTCACAGGTGTTTCTCATTAGTCAGGTGTGTTCAATTTTTTCCTTGGTGCAGGTATAAGAGAGCTTTCAGTATCTATTTTTGATTCCAGCCTTTGATTCGCTTTGGAGTCTGTCATTGGCGTTTGTCAACATGAGGACCATCAGGCTCTTTGTGATTTCTGAGGTAACCAGTGCTCTCTTGCTTCTTAATGATGTTCCAGACAGATGATTTTGGTAAGCCTAAGGTTTGGACTTTTTTTCTGACTGTTTTTCTCTTACTTCTCAGCCTCACAATGGCTTCCTTGAATTTCACTGGCACAACTCTAGTCCTCATGTTGACAAATGCCAATGACAGACTCCAAAGGCAATTGAAAGGCTGGAATTGAAACTAAATACTGAAAGCTCTCTTATACCTTCACTAAGAAAGCAGTTGAACACACGTGACTAATCAGAAACACCTGTGAAGCCACCTGTCAAATCTAAAATTGTGGAGCACAGAGCAAAATCAAGAAAAAATGTCTTTGTCCCAAACATTATGGTGCTCACTGTATCTCCTAATGCCATACTTATTCACTTGGGGAGAAATCTGTTTATGACAACTCAAGTTGATTTTAAATCTGAATGTTGCTTTCGCAACATATGGCATTAGAGTATGCCAGCCAGAAACATAACCTTTAAAAATGAGGGTTGTATTTTGACACACAATTCTGAATGGTGCTCATTATTTGAAATTTGATTGGACAATTTTGCAGACCGAATATATTGAGCAGCATTTTTTTTGCTTGGCTTTACATGAGACGCCGTTAAAGCTATAGATTCAGTATTTCTTTACATTTAGACCTTTTTGGCTGGACCGCAGCAGCGGGGCCAGCCCTACAAAAGCGAATGTCTGTCACTGCCTGACTGACTCACTGACTGACTGAGTGATGAGTGACTGAGTGACTGAGTGACTGAGTGACTGAGTGACTGAGTGACTGAGTGACTGAGTGACTGAGTGACTGAGTGACAGACAGACAGACAGACAGACAGACAGACAGACAGACAGACAGACCGTGCAGGTTTTAACCCGGTCCTGTTTAACGCAGCGTCTGTTGCATGCCGTTAAACGCGCTCTGATCCTCTGCTTCTCACTTCCAGGGCTGAAGTACCTGCACTCCGCTGGCATCCTGCACCGCGACATCAAACCTGGCAACCTGCTGGTCAACAGCAACTGTGTGCTCAAGGTCGGTGTCCTCATCTGGGCCTGTGTTTCTCTCTCCCGTTCCTTCTGCCCGGCCGTGAGCAGGGGCGTCAGAGTGGGGGGGGGGAGTGGGTCTGACTACCCAGGGGCCCAAATGGGGGGGAGGGCTCTCGAAAGGCCTGGAATGATGCGTGAGAGACATGGATCAAGAGAGGAAGGGGGCCCACAGAGACTGCTTGTGTATAGGGCCCAGAATTTTGTGCTACACCCCTGCCCGTGAGCACAGTGTGGTGGGCTGGGAGGGACACCGCCTACACAGGCCGCAGCTGTTTTCCCAGGACGGCTTCACAGCAGTAATCAACAGCAGAGAACTGATCCTATTACCTGAGCTTCTCTTTCACAGCATTCCCTCAACAATTCTGCAGCTTACTTCACAGAAGTAATCAACAGCAGGGCACTGTTCCTATTACCTGAGCCTCTCTTTCACAGCATTACCTCAACAATTCTGCAGTGCTTGTCGTAAGCATTGTATGTGGTTAGCCTGCCACTGTACCAAAAAAAAAAAAAACTGGAATGGGAAACACTAGATCTCAGAGACATCTGAGCCTCCTCAGCGTTCCACGCCACGCCGTGTCATGCCATGTGTCCTGCCCAGCCACGCGAAGCCACGCTACGGCTCCACGCTATGCGTCTACGCCGTGTGTGCGCTTTGCATTCTGGGACTTCTCACGCCGACACGGTAGGCTCCTGCCATAAATCTTCACGCCGCCGCCCAAAATGAAGTCGGGCTCGGCCGGGTCCACTCCACCACGCATGCAGGGGCCCTTGGGGGGGGGATTAATCCTGCGCGGTCGAGGGTGCTGGAGAGGGAACGCTCAGCATTCATTTATTCACTTAGGGCTTCAGTTCCCTCTCCAGAATGAGGAACCCACGCTGTCACCTCACTCGCTACGTTCTCAGAGCGACCACTGCCTTTCCGACAGTAGCTCAGTTTCCGCCCAGCTCGGAATGGGGGGGGGGGCTTGCTCTTCCCTCCTTACCGGTCAATATTCGTTCTCACTGAACCGCGTAATTCATCTGGGTTGTGTACAAGGTCCTTGAAACCGTGAGATCGTTTCCTTGGAGTTTCCTTGAGTTTCGCATGATTGATGCTATCGGATTAGCACGCGGCGTGATCGCCTTGGACCTGTTCTGGCCTCCAGAGCCTTTCCATGCACTGCGTCAGTTACCTCCTCCGAATCGCTACTTTTCTGGCCAGCGTGAAGCTGAACATAACTGATGGGGGGAGAAAAAAAGCAGATTGTATTCAGGTGTTTTCAGGTTTTTGGCTTTTGCATTTCAAGGGGTTTTTATCAGAAGATCTAGGTCTTCCTGGGGTGCAGGTTAATGCCAAGTATCCACTAATGGACCCCTTTCTCATCAGAGAATTACTGCCAGCTCGAGAGTTAGAGACTGCCTGCTTCAAGCTGTGCGAGAGAAGGAGAGTGCAGCATGAATCTCTAAAAGTCAACTGAATTGCATTAATGTGCTAATTAATATCTATTAAATGCGTGGGAGCTGTGAGGCTTCATTCTTCAAGCTTGAGTTTGGTCCTTAGCGCAGGCAGCTATGCTAGAAATTTTGAGTTTTGTCCAAATTCTGCTATTTTGCTTTTCGATTAATTGCAGAATGCATGTTGAATGTTGGCAGCGTGTTGAAGGGTGGGGTCAGCTTCCAACTTGGCCCCGTATGGTGCTACACTTGCACACACTCAAGCGACGTTTAATTATTTGTAGACAGCAACGCATCTCAGTCAATCTGTTCTTCAGGCAGCACTGAAGAAGACCATATTGGTGTAAACATGCCACTATATGCCATACTGAGTGCAGGGATCTCTCCAGGGATCACAATGATCTGTTTTGCAAGATTCTTGCACGTTCCTTGTCATGCTGGGTGCCGTTCAGTAATAATCAGATGTTAACCCTTGATTTTCCAAACACAGGCTGCTTATCTTTATTCAGTAAGGCAGTGGTCTCCAACCCTGGTCCTGGAGAGCTACAGGGTCTGCTGGTTTTCACAGTGACTCTGCACTTCATGAATCAATTAGAGCAGTTGATTACACAGTTAACTCAACTCACCTGGTGTCTTGGGTCTCAACCGGGTGCTGATTTTAAGGTGAAAACAAAAACCAGCAGAGCCTGTAGCTCTCCAGGACCAGGGTTGGAGACCACTGCAGTAAGGTCTGTACCTGTATTCCCAACTGCACTCTATGCCTGGTCCATGTTTATATTATTTTTACCTTCTAATATGAATTTTGAGGGCAGTCACTGCTATAACTGTGATGCTCAGTTTAGGTATATGATCTGTGTCCTGCCCCGCCCCTCCCCTCCCCTCACCCGTTATTGCCTTTTCCGCCTGCGACAGATCTGTGACTTCGGCCTGGCCCGGGTGGAGGAGCTGGACGAGTCACGTCACATGACCCAGGAGGTGGTGACGCAGTACTACCGCGCCCCGGAGATCCTGATGGGAAGCCGCCACTACTCCAACGCCATCGACGTCTGGTCCGTGGGCTGCATCTTCGCCGAGCTCCTGGGTCGACGCATCCTGTTCCAGGCCCAGAGCCCCATCCAGCAGGTACGGCCCGCCCGGGACACCTCCCATAGTCCACACCCCCCCCCGCCCGCCCCCTGAGGCTGTCCCAGATGCCTCATGGTAAGGGTGCTTCTTAGAGGTGTCTTCAGAGTGGTAGGCCTACATTTCCCAGAGGCACTTGGTGCTGACTATGGCTGGTAGTCCCGTTGGGTGACGTGCAGTTATTAGGAAAGGAGGTTGTCTGTCTGTCCACACGATATCCCGACTAGGTGTTCACTGGGGGCTGTAGTTTCTCTGTGCCCAGCCCCATCATTTCCACAGTTCTCCAGCCGACTGAACACGTTTCACGGCAGGACTTATGTGGAAGTGTGCTACCTCTCAAACCGTGTGAGGGAACTGCAGTGATGGGGTTGGTTTATAATATAGCCCTGCAGGATGTACAGTAGGCATTGCATTTTGTATATAGCCCTGCAGGGCAGTACATGTTTGAAATTCATGAGCTCCCTCTCCTGCCTAGTTCGCAGTAATACCAGGCCTGTTTTTGCCTCAGGGGATGTTGGCATGCAAAGCCTTGGTATGTGGTCTTGCTGTCGCACCTCAGTTTCTGGTTTTTTGATGTGCAAGTATTTTCTTGGACAAGGAGCCCTACATTCTATTAATACCTGCTCCGTGGTGGCGAAGTCTTAACTTAGCCCCTTCCCCTCAGGGAGTTTGACGGCAAGGGTGCCACTGCTCACTGCTGTCTTTCAAAAAAAATAAAAATGCACTGACATCAATCACAGTTAAGACTCTTTCAGTATGCTGTAACAATTCCTTTAAAGTTTTGTGGATATCTAGAGTTGATGCTGAGTATATGTAGGTAATGTGTGTATTCTTGCAATGGAACTAGTGAAATGGATGTGCTGTGAATGTCTTATTAGATTTTATTGCCTTGTGGACTGTAGCAGATAATGTATGTTGCTGGTAGCCTCCAGCTTTGTGTCTAATCCAAGCTTCTCAGCGTATTAGTGAGCTGTATTGGCTGATTGTCATGTAATATAAATGTATTCCTTCGGGCCTCGCAAGAGTGTTCTGCAATAAATTATTTCCTGAGTGAGGCTCCTGTAGAGACAGCATTCTCCCACAATCCCGCTGAACAGAGGACATGATGGCTGCGTGATAACTGTGCCCTGGGAGGCCAGACACCAGTGAGTCGCTGAGCTCTCCTCCTCCTCTCTCTCTCCTCCTCGCAGCTGGATCTGATCACCGATCTGCTGGGAACCCCGTCCCTGGAGGCCATGAGGACTGCCTGCGAAGGGGCCCGGGCCCACATCCTCAGGGGTCCCCACAAACAGGTGAGTTCTGGGCCGCGCCTTTGGTCGGTCACCCGGGCAGCGTCCGTCACCTGCCGGGTGACGGCTGCACGGTGGCTCTAAACGTCTGGGCGGAGCTCGTCCTCCTTATGGTAGAACGATCCACGGTGAGAAGGACGAGCTAGATGTCGATCCAGGCGGTGTTCGTGGTGAGCATGGAAGCGTTTGAATAGATACCCTGGCAGGGTGGAAATATGGCTTAATAGATCAGGGTAACTGCAGAGTATTAGTGTCAGTTATTCGCACATAATGTCCATGGTTAGCATTGCAGCAGTTATATACTTACTTGCTCAGCACTTCACATGAACACACTTGAGTCGTGTTGTGCGAACATGATGAACGTTGCCTGTTCCGTCTTAATGAAGAACCTAATTTAATTTGCCTGCGTAAGCAGACTCCTAATAATGAGCCCTATTAACACGGCACAGAGCTTCTTACATTGCTACCCTTTTATAATCTGGGGATTATGCCACAGACAACGCCACAATGCCAGATTAGCGTCTACGACAATGTGGGCTGTTGGAAATATGAGGCGCCCTGAGGGGCATTAGTGCTGGCACCTGCACTGTATAATCACGAGTGAAATGCGGAGGTTTTACACCGTCGGAAGGAAGCGGTGTGCGCGTGCCACGGTGCCGTTTACTTCCTGTTGGTTATAGCGTGGCACCCTGCAGTTCGGTGTTGCTGGGTGGCCGGCCATCCTGGACGGGTTGACCTCCGAGGTCGAGCTCCAGTGGGGTGAAAACGCTTTCGGTTTTTAGATTTTTACTGGTGGCCTAGAAGAGGGTGAGATTTAGGGGTCCCTCGGTCCTGGCAGCTGTGGCACCCCGGTTCCCTGCTAAGCACCACTTCTCCCCACTCCACCGGCTGCACGGGTCTCTACCCACTCCAGACTTGGCCGAACTCTTGGGGCTCGGGGCTTTTGCTTCAAAGCCTGCAGAGAGGGATCTTTTAATCACGTCTATTGACTGCTGGCAAATTACAGAGGAAGAGGAGGCAAAACCAAGGCTGTCTCATACACTGAACATCTTAACAAGTATTTTAGTGCTTAGACTTTTTCTATTTTTTGTTTCTTAAATAAGTCAAAAAGACTCATTTGACTCATTTCAAGAGTTGTCTGGCTGTCCTTGTGAATAAGATTTTTTTGTTAAGTGGCCTGCCTGGTTGAATAAAGTTTAAATAAATAAAAAATAATAAAACGTTGCCAGTGGTTGTAAGACAAGTTTGTCAAGTAAAAAGTAACTTAAAAGAAGCCAGTTTCTACATGAGAGGGAAAAAAAAGCTTAAGACAGACTTCTCTCCAGTGTATTACTGGATAAAGAAAGGGATTATGGGGCTTTTCTATTGGCTGGAAAATGCAAGATATGGCTAGAGCCGAAATGCACCAGGAGAGGAGCTGCCCACTTGTGGCTCCACTCCCTCCACTCCATCTTTCCCAGCCTTAAAGAACAGAAGAATGACTCCGTGTCTCATCCTTGGGCTGGACGCACGCCATTCGGTAGTCCGTGGATGGGGGCGGGGCTTCAGCCCCGCGAAAGATGGCCTGACGGCGCGCTCGCTGCAGAGGACGGGGGCCGGCTTATCTCCCTCAGGATCGCCCCCCGCGCTCGCCGCGCTTTCCCAGCATTACTTGCGTCGCCGGCGAAGTCTGGAATGAATTCCTGAGAAGCCGATAAGCATCGGGGAAAATGTAAATTTGTGTTTTGTTGTGATTCGCGGTGGCGTCCCTGGGTCTGTGAGAGTGCCGGGGGGGGGGGTTGCATGGTGGAGAGATGGGCGAGCCTGGGGCTGGGTGACGGGGGGAGGGGGGAGGTGGCGGGGGGAGGGGGCGGGGGGGGGGGATGGGGACTGAGATGAAAGGGTCATTATGAAAGACCACAGCTGCCCGGACAGTGCCTGCCTGCTTCTCTCCCTCTCTCCTTTCCCCTTTTCTTCTCTGGCAGAGGTGAAGAGTGCTGTGAGATGAGAGGGAGCGGGGGTGGTGTGTGTGGGGGGGGTCACAGGAGTTTCTCCTGGGGGAGGTGCTGGGGATCTGTACTGCACGGTCAGGCCCTCTTTAAACAATGGGAGCTGGAGAGGGAGGGAGGGAGGAGTTCAAGGCCTGAGCGAGACCAATCGGGCCTCCCGAGATCAGTCCACGCGAGGCAGAAGAAGAAGAAAAGGCTTATGGGGGGGAAGAGGAAGAGGAAGGGGCGGAGATGGTGGAAAAGAAAAATCTTAGATGTTGTGACTTTGAAGAGAGGTCTTCAACCTCTCAGTGGGGATGTCGTTACCTCTGTTCATCCACGGAGGTGCTTTCTGAGAGAGCTGGCCCCTCTCTGCTTGGGAAATGATCAGCGAGCACTCTGAAAATCCTGAATTAAGGACAGGGGAAAGTGATATGGATGGGTCGCCATGTTTGGTCGTGGATGGCACTGCCACCTTTGAGGAGCGCGGCAGCTCACTAACACCTGGGCAGTACCACACAGTGATCACCTTGAAGGGGTCAGTGTCACAGAGGTAGTTCTGTAACCAGCAATCTTCAAGTTGTCTAACTTGAAACAAGCTGTAACAGTCTGATAACTGAAACTCTCATATAAGCACACTGTAAATGCCTTGTTATTTTATACTACTTATTATCCACTTATTTAGAATGGAAGCAAAATAGTGTTTCAACTGAACAAACTGCAATGGTGGGGAAATCTAAATTAAATTTTAAACTGTTACTCTCCATCATCTGAAACGATCTGTCCAGTACCATGGTTTGTCATTAGCGAAACAAGCCGTAACAATTCGATAATTCAATCCAACAATTCTTTTAAAACGGAAGTAACTTATGAATGTACTGTAACGCTTCACACTCTCTTCCCTTTAAAGTTGACCTCTCTATGCATCAGATTCCGTAAGATAAACAGAAGTGCATTTTGAGATCACATCGTGATCAAAATTCAAGCGAACAGTGATTCATCCCTAACAGTACTGCAGGCGGTACTGGCTTGATCAGTGGTAGATAAATATATGATTCTAAACATTGTGAACAGTTCACCCTCAGTCAGTCTCATGATTCATCCAGCTTTGAAAATAAGGCTATCAGGATATGTTTTGGTGAATTAAAGTTCAATGGGTATTGGGGTTTGGAGTGTGGTCCCCTTTTATCCAGCATGTAAATTACTGACCCTTAACGCTCACTTTTGGTTCAGACACACAGACTGTACATCTGGCTTTGTCTTGATATAGCATCTTTAAAATTGTAGCACGCTTGTAAGGATCTTATTTATCTTTTATCACATGACACGTTTGCCTGACGAATGCAGGTTTCTACTGAAGGTGTTCCTCCACAGAGACTGGCTCGTGGCTCTGGGTTTTTTTTAAATCCGTCGGTGATTGGCTCTCCTTCCCCGTCCTGTCGCCGCCCACCACGTGAGGTGTGGTGTAAGCTTCAGTCGTTATGACAACACCCGTGCTGCCCTGTGTCCTGTCATTGTACAGTGTACAGTAATGTAATTTGTACAGCAATGCTTACGGTAAAAACACCGTGTGTGCAAATGCATAGCTGATGCTGGTTATACACAAGTGCCTAAACGAGTCACGGATTATCTCTGTGAGATGGTGGTTCCTCGGCCCACCTTCCCTTAGCGTGTTGTATCCCCCCTCATGAATAAGCACCACGGGCCCTGAAATTACTCACTCTCTCTCTCTCTCTCTCTCTCTCTCTCTCTACGTTAAGCCCCGCCCCCCCCCCCCCCCTCCGCCCCCTCTGCCGCAGCGTTTTGTAAATCTCGTCATGTTTCGCAATTCAGAATTTCTGCGACTGTTTCACAACGGCTGCTGACTGCAGGGCCTCTTTTTTTTTTTCTTTTTTTTTTGAACGTTCCCGTGATGAAATCCCGCGCCTGCGCAAATAAGAGGACGCGGTTTAAATCTGCGGAAGCCCTTTTTTTTGTGTCATTAAACCCGGACTTTGTTTTTGATTTGATATTTTTTGCCCGTCTCCCCTGCTTGGATGGTGACGGGAGGAAGCCGGCCCCGCCCTACCCTCGGTCCGCCGCGTCGAGCGGTCCGGTCGCGCAGCGCTAGCACGGAGTGCTCTTCGGTCGGCGCGTTGCCTAGCGCCACATTTTCGCCCGAGATTGGACACTGAAATTCGGGTGAAAATCTGCCTTCCTCCAGCTCCTAAGCTTGGAGGAAACGCGGAGGGCTGCTCGGCACCGCTCGTTATCTTCCTACACGGCCTGGAAAAAAAAAAAGTCGCATACTCTAGTATTTCGTTGGACCGCCTTTAGCTTTGATCACGGTGCGCGTTCGTCGCAGCATTGTTCCGACAACCTCATGCAACGTCACAACATTTATTTCCGTCCAGAATTGCATGAATTTTTGGCCGAGATCTTGTGTTGACGACGGGAGAGTCGAACCACTCCGTAAAGTCTTCTCCAGCACATCCCAAAGACTTTCAGTGGAGTTAAGGTCAGGACTCTGGTGGCCAATTAATGTGTGAAAATGATTCCTCATGCTCCCAGAACCACTCTTTCACAATTTGAACCAGAGTTTGGCATTGTCGTCCTGGAATATGCCCGTGCCGTCTGGGAAGAAAAAAATCCATTGATGGGATAACCTGGTCATTCAGTACATTCAGGTAGTCAGCTGACTTCATTTTATTGCCGCATAACGTTGCTGAGCCTAGACCTGACCGACTAAAGCAACCCCAGATCATAACACTGTATATCCAGAGGCTTGTACAGTGGGCACTGTCCAAAAAAATCCAAACGGCGACTTTTTTTTTTGGCGAGGCAGTGTATTTCCCATCAGCTGCGGAGAAAGCGACTGGAGTAATTATCGTTGCTTTATGCTGAACGACAGCGCAGCAGCGACGACTACCTGATGGGTGGGGGGGGGGGCGGCTCGAGGTCGGAACATTTCATACTTTGAGCCAGCGGATCGTTTCCTGGAAGGGTGATTTCCCCTCCGGGGACCGTCTCTCGGATGAGAGATGGCCTCTCAATTAATGATAATGACGATGATTATGATGGTTATAATAATGGGAGGAATTACCGTTATGACACAATCACAATCACGGACAGTCCACGTTCACTGCAGCTGCCATTTAATCCCCTGGGCAAGTCCTGAGGGGCGGGGTCAGTCTGCAACCGCTCTCTCACCTCGTTGAATGCTTGCTGCTGAACCTTATTTTCAGGCCATTTAGAACACAAGCGTTTTTCAAATTTGATATCAATAATATAAGCGATGTATTGTACGAGAAAAAGTATTTGTAACATGATATGTGATATTGTGGTTTTTGTATGCTGTGAGGAAGGATTTGTGTCCCAAGCATGCTCTTATCTAACTGCTGTGAAGGCCTGTATTGGTTCGTTCTCCACGCATGAGTCAGTCTATCTGTTGGTGCTGGTTGCCTGGTTTTGTAAGTGGCCTCCCTCGCAGATATGAGCCGTTTGCTGGGACACGCAGATTTATTTTTGGTTTCAAAACATCCTGATTTTATTCCTTGAAATCATATATCTACTTTCAGTTGCATTACAGGGGAGTTTTAGTAATTCCCGTCCAGTGGGTCTGTTTGCTTATGGATGCAGTTTTTGGTCTTTCTGTAAACCAAGAGGGGGTCAGCAGTCCAGCCTCCAGGTTCATGCATTTGTTATGTTTGTATGTTATTCTCTTTGATTTGTCCTATTCCCAGGTGAGGTTGTCAGTTCTGCAAGAGGTTGCTGAAGCCAGCTGTGTGGGGTATGGAGCGATAGCCAGGGAGAGAGGGCAGAAGGGAGCAGGATTGTGTGTGTGTGTGTGTGTGTGTGTGTGCTTGTGCGTGCTTGTGTGTGCATGTGTGTGCGTGTGTGCGCACATGGGTTGGTGTGTGTGTGTGTGTGTGCGTTGGTGTGTGTGCGTGTGTGTGTCTGTCTGTGTATGTGTGTGTGTGCGTGTATGGTCTGTGTGTGTGTGTGTGTGCTGTTGGTGTGCTGTGTGTATGTGTGTGTGTGTGTGTGTGTGTGTGTGTGTGTGTGTGTGTGCCTGTGTGTGCGTGCGTGCTCTCATGTGCATATTCGATACCGTGAAGATGACCTCCTGTGGTAAACCCAGGCGGGACCCTTGAGTGCGGAGCGGACTCTAACAGGGTCCGCTTGGCAGCAGGAAGCGGGAGTGGAAATGCTTCATTACATGCGGGGAGATAAACAAGCGCTTTAATAAATTATATAACGTCACGCCCGCTGCTTCGTGGCCGCCGTGCCTCCCCCCTGCGCCCGTGTCTCTGCTCATCACGTCTCTGAGTGCCCAGAGCAGCGGTTCTGAGGGTAGATCACGAATCAGGAAGAGGGGGGCGCGGCGGGTCACCCTCTATGGGCGCGCACTCACTGCCGTCCCACCCAGCTGGGACCCCCCCCCCCCCCCCCGTCACCAGGGAGACGCGGAGCAGCCTGGGATAGCGCTGCGGCGGGGGGGTGAGGTCATGTGTCTCTCTTGTCTGGGAGAGGGTGCTACAGCAGAGCGCCAGGGACGGAGGGGAACAGGAGGGCTCTGGCCTGTTCTGGAGCCCGGGGCTGTCCGTCAGGACTGCAGGGTCTCTCTGACGGACGGCACCGATGAGCTGAGCTCATTCACGCTGAGGGGGCCAGTCCTAGGGGGGTTGTCCCTGTTGATGAGTTAATGTGTGCTCATGGAACTGACAGGGCTCTGCTGGTGAGCAGTGGCTTCTCACTGTGAGATATGTGTGTTTTGGGCTGTGCTGGTTGTGGAAGCCACGTTCATGTTGCATGTACCTCCGTCCAGCACCTTTTGTACTTTGTATCATTATCTTGATGCTGTAGCTTGTTGTAATGCCTCCTAGTTTGACTTAGCACAGGTTAGGTCAGAGTAATGTTTACTGTGTGAACTGGACTTAATGTGTTCATAGCTATGAATAACTGTACAAAATGAGTATCGTACCTTATCGGACCTGCGTTTTGTAGTTGTTCCATTGACCTTCGCTATGTACTTATTGTATGTCGCTTTGGATAAAAGCGTCTGCCAGATAAATGTAATGTAATGGACACTTTATTAGCCCTGTGACAAAATGACATCACTAGGGTGAGGTCAGCCATCCAGACCTCAGCAAGACTAGATGACACTGTCCACTACATCTCCCTCTCTCTGCCACCCTTAACCATACAATACTGAGGTCTGCTCTCTCTCTCGCTCTCTCTCGCTCTCGCTCTCTCTCTCTCTCTCCTCTCTCTACCACCCTTAACCATACAATACTGAGGTCTGCTCTCTCTCTCTCTCTCTCGCGCTCTCTCTCTCTCTCTACCACCCTTAACCATACAACACTGAGGTCTGCGCTCTCTCTCTCTCTCTCTCTCTCTCTCTCTCTCTACACCACCCTTAACCATACAATACTGAGGTCTGCTCCCTCTCTCCACCATTAAAAGTGATATTGAAACTCCCTCCCTCATTTACTGCCTTCAAACAACAGGAAGAAACCTTGGGGCAAAGAAAAAAAAAAAAAAAAACAGCTTGTGTGAAGGAAGTGTGCAATCCGAAGTGTGAATCACCAGTAAGGCCTGCGTCTGTGCGCTCGCAAGAACCTAATCAAGGAAAACAAATGATTTCTGCTGGGCTTTTCAATCACAGTGGTGGAGGTAGAGGAGGGCGGGGGCAGCAATTAGGCAGGGTAAAAATAGCTTGCACATTGTGCCCCAACCTCACATCCTCCTCAGATGTGCCGAAGCTAAGTGTTCCCTGAAAGAAGTGATTTTATCTCGATAAAACACACGGGCAATCTTATATTCTTGTAGTTCCTCAGTAAGATTTTAATCATGTCCGCCGTGAAATCCGACCAGCCCTTTTAGCAGCTATAGTTTATTGTCGTGTGTGCAAATTTAGTGTCAAGCGTTTCCAAGTAAAAACAGTGAAAGTCTTGTAACTGACTGCCGTGTCACTTCCTTTCCTCCGCAGCCATCACTTCCTGTCCTGTACACCTTGTCCAGCCAGGCCACCCATGAAGCCGTTCACCTCCTGTGCAGAATGCTGGTGTTCGACCCCGTGAGTGAGCCCGACGAGTGGCTGAGCACGCGCACGTATCATTTCCACGTCCCTATTCCAGGTCAAAGGTCAGCGCTGTCGCCAGCACCTCCTGAACTCTGCTCTTTTGAGTGGTGGAGTCGGATACAGCAGGAAGTGATGTGGGATATGCCTTCCACAAAAAAAAATTGACTTTTTTTCTGTTTAAAAAAAAAAAACATTCCAATTCTTTACTTTAAAAACCATGAATGACCAAATAAGAACCAGACGTTGATGGCTACGAATATGATACAGTAAGACATCCAATAATGTAAAGCGCAGTACAAAAAACTGTCCTTTTGTTTTTTGTTTTGCGTTATAGTCATGGGAAGGAGTGCCATTGTGTACAGCCCCCCCACACAAACATTAAGACCATTTTCTGTCACACCCCCCCCCCCGTATAAGCATCTTCAGCCACTAGCCTGCGGCAGGCCGTTGTGCTCTGCTCTGCCTGGGAGTGTCCCGACGGACGTAGGAGGGGCCTAGCTCTCCGATGAGTTCATTGTTCGCGGTGAGGACCAGGCTCCAGCCAATAAAAAGGTCCAAGATTTACGACGCCCATTCGCTGCTACAATGGCCATCGCGTCACCTGACCCTAAGAGCATAAACACAGGGACCCTCCAAGGAGAAACTGTCCATAAACACCTGTGGCAATGCTCCTCCTAGATTAATAGGCTGCAATTGATGGCGGAGAGATTTATTGCTCCTACGTGCAGGTGGCTGATTGCATGTATAGATTTCTCACATATAGACACACAGGCTGATCTATGCCAAGGGCAACATGGATATTGAGGATCCATATTATCCTAGAATCAGCAGGTGATGCCTGCGAGTAAGAGAAATGGTCTGACAAAGCGCCCTCTAGTGGTTGTCTGTTAATGGTAGCGATGTATAGAATGTGCAGAAGAGAAAGCCCTTGCAGCTTCTGCGGTGGTGAGCAAAACTGAAAGGCACAAACTCGGTCTTCAGACTCTTTACAAAGACTGTAAAATGGATACAGGCACACAAGAGCTGCATTACACTCAGGCTTTGTTGTGACTGCCGTATTTCTGTATTTTTAGTCCAAGCGGATCTCGGCGAAGGACGCGCTGGCCCACCCTTACCTGGACGAGGGGCGGCTGCGGTACCACACCTGCATGTGCAAGTGCTGCTACACCACGTCGTCCGGGCGGGTCTACACCAGCGACTTCGAGCCCGTCACCAGCTCCAAGTTTGACGACGGCTTCGAGAAGAACCTGACCTCCGTGCGGCAGGTGAAAGGTCAGTTCGCCCTCGCCCTCTCACGTTCCGGCACATTCCTCTGCAAGTGCGACAGCCAAGCCGCCAAAAACAACCCAGGAGAAACAACCAGGCCTGTGTGGCCTGGTGCCCAGCTCACTGTTCTCTCACTCGTTGGGTCGAACGGTAGGATCTAGGTCCCAAGCGAGCGGATCATACTGCTGCATAAATGGCTGCAGTGGCTGCACTGTGCAGTGTCAGTGTTGCCAAAGGTGGAATACGAGGGTAAAGTGTGGCCAAAGTTGCTGTTGGTGTGCGCCATCCCAAACTGATGCGGGACGTTGCAGCGAAGTGACAGGCTACGGTAATGAATCCAACTTTCAGGGACAAAAGAAAGACAAGAAAGAGTGGGAAAAGTTTATTTTTAAAAAAGGAAGGCAGGGGTCAAAATAATAATGTGCAGATCACCGTGCAGTAATGAAATCCTTCGCTAGGCCCCAGTTATTAATTAGGCTCCAGCAGTTGGGTCCCAGAGCCGCGGAGCTCCGTTCTGTCAGCAGGTATTAGGGACTCGGCTGGCTTAAGCCTGGCTTTGCTCTGGAGGTAGCAAATAACCCCGGCCCTCTCCTGCGTTTCATGAGGTAGCAGCCGGGTGTAACCGTTCATTAACGCGAAAGCTTCCCACAATGCCCTGCTGCTGGGTCAGTGCTGTACTGGTTAGTGGGCCATGCGGCCGTGAAGGCCGGCGAATCCGTGGCGCAGAAGCGGTGGAAGGGACACACAGCTACTGTCCTTACTGGAAGGCTTCATCAGACACAGAGCACGCTCTTTTCTTCTATAACGTTGTTGAGTAGCACTTCCTGTATTTTAATTACGTTTCAGTCAAACTGCTGTCTAATGTCACACCTTCCCTAGAAAGTGTATATTATTAGTGAATTGGTTTCAAAGGTTTATTTTACATGGGGGGGCGGGGCTATGTATAGAAAGTGTATAAATACATTTCTGCATGGCGAAAGCAAAATGTATAAAAATACCCATTAATAAAAGCTGAACTTTAAGCACCTGTGAAATCATTATAAACTAAAACTGTGGAGTACAGAGCCAAATCAAGAAATAATTTGTATATGCAGTATTTATAATTTGATTTGGTTCTGTACTCGACAATTTTAGATTTGTAACAAAACGGTTCAGTACAGTGCAGATTCTCAGTTTAATTAAAGGTTCTTATACATTTTGGTTTCACCATGTAGAAATCACAGCATTTTTGGACCGCACAGCTGGACCGCAACAGCGGGGCCTGACTTATGAGTCAGGTGTTCCTCCTTAGTACAAGCATAAGAGCTTTCAGTATATAGTCTTGATTCCAGACGTTTGATGACCTTTGGAGTCTGTTGCTGCCATTTGTCGACAACTGTAGAGGTCTTCCTTGGCCTACCAGGCCCTTTGCAATTACTGAGTTTTGCTCCCTTTTGTCTGAATGATGCTCCAGACAGTCAGAGACATAGGCCAAACACCTAGGTTTAACAAAACGGGTTTCTTTCGTATTTCTCAGCCTTATATGATGATTATTGATTGTGGGACTGGAGCATTTGTGATGATGAAATCGGCAGGAAAGAGAAGAAAAAGAAAACCCAATAACCCATGTTTGGGTCTTTACTGTGTGGACATGTTGTATTTGTACTTTGTGTGTTTTACCTGAGGTCAGAAGGTACAGAAGTTAATGTTCTTAAGGGCTGAGAGTCTCGTGGTCATTTCGGTAGGAAGCTCTCGGTGCTGTGTAGGTATGGGGCACGCCTCGCCAAGACTTATCTTGGCAGATGGAATTCCTGCCATCCCAATAAATTCAGTGATGAAACTCAGCTCTTCTTTGCTAGCTATAATGTTAAAAGAGTTGTTTATTTTTAGGCGAAGTCCACATTTTTTTGATTTAACTTATTAATAGTGTTTTCTTTATGCTTTAACCATGGGGAGCGGAACATGTTGACTTTCGTTTTTTCAACGTTCGATAAACAGCATCGAGAACTGCGATACTAAAACTGGTATCGGTATCAAATTCAAAATCCCGCTATCATGACAACATTAATCATATGTATATAAATAGACACTTCAAAGCGCGTCACATCCCACTGGTCAGGCTATGAGCTGATCTGGCCGGGTGAATGGCGCTCTCCAGTGACAGAGTTAGCGGTGAGGGTGAACGCTGAGTGACCTGCTCTCCTTCCTGTCGCTGTTCCCGCTCCGCAGAGATCATCCACCAGTTCATCCTGGAGCAGCAGAAGGGCAGCCGGGTGCCCCTGTGCATCAACCCCCAGTCTGCGGCCTTCAAGAGCTTCATCAGGTACGGTGAGAAGCCCAGGTACACGCCTGCGTCCGGGCTGCGTTCCTGCTCTGTGTTCCTGCGCTGTGTTCCTGCTCTGTGTTCCTGTGCTGTGTTTCTGCTCTGTGTTCCTGCACTATGTTTCTGCTCTGTGTTCCTGCACTGTGTTCCTGCCCTGTGTTCCTGCTCTGTGTTCCTGCACTGTGTTCCTACCCTGTGTTGCTGCTCTGTGTTCCTGTGCTGTTTCTGCTCTGTTTCCTGCACTAGTTTGCTCTGGTTCCTGCACTGTGTCCTGCCTGTGTCCCGCCTGGTTCCTCTCTGTGTCCTCACTGTGTCCCTCACTGCGTTCCCAGACTGTGTTCCCGCCGTCTCCTGCACGCTCTCTCAGGATGCCTGCTTCAACAGCGGCCTTCCAGCGTAGCGTAAAATACCTTTCCCTTCTGGGAGTTTTTCTTTTTGCTGTTTTTCACGTTACTTATTACCGAGCAGGCTCGACGTGAGTTGCACTGCAGCCTGTGTCATTGAGCAGATGAAGCAGAGAGCCGTGTGTAAGAGGTGTGTAAAAGTCGCTCTTCCTCATTGTTGTGTTCCTCTCTCTCCCTCCCCCTTCCCCCTCTTCAGCTCCACGGTGGCCCAGCCGTCTGAGATGCCGCCGTCCCCCCTGGTGTGGGAATAGACTGTGAACGCTGCGGACACACACACACACCAGCAGCCCACCCTCTGGCGCACGGCAGACTACTGAAGACATAGCAGAACTACGTAGCATTTCACTGGAGTCTAGAACTAGCAATGTTGATCACGTTCGTACTGTAATATCTACTGATGAAGTTTCTAAATAGTCGACCACTTATGACAGGGACGGAGAGGGGGGTGGGGTGCGGTGCAGGAGGGAGGGGTATTACGTGTGTGTGAGCCTTTGCCTGAATCGGAGGGTGTGCGTTAGAGCAACGCGCACCTGCACACACACACACACACACACAGCTGCTAGCGAGGCGTGGTGAGGCTCCTGCACGTTCGGAGTAATCTGAAGGAGCGGCTCCAGACCAGTAGGGGGCGATGAAGATGCGGAAAGCGCCGGGACCGGCCCGGTGACTCGCCGGCTGAAGGGCCGCGGCCCAGCTCCCCTCGGCGGCGTCTGTCCGCGGAGACGAGGCAGACGCGTCGTCCCCCCCACCCCCCCTCCCCGGCTCTGCGTTCGATCTGTGGGGTGGTGCTGCGTCCGAATGTTGATTACTGTTATACAGTACTGCCCGGTTTCCCCCCCTTGGGCTGCTCTGCTCTGCTCCTTCCCCCCCCCCCCCGTGCTGCTCGTCTGGCGCAGGGGTCAGAGGTCGAGGCGCGCAGCGGGCGCCGTGACCGGGTTCGAGCATGGGGGGGTGTCCGGGCACCGCTCGGTGTCAGAGATTTTAATAGCCCTTGTGTGAGCTGCAGACTCCGATCCAGCGGGTCTGATCCAGGGTTTCGCCCCCACCCTTCCTCACACCTGCGCCCGTATGTTACTGCAGGTGCCACACACACACAGGCCGGGGCCTTGTGTTCCTGGCCCCTTTGCAAACTGCACCCAACAAAGATCGTGTTAGCTCCGCCCCGACGCAGTGTAATATATACAAAATGGCCACGCCCACCCCTGCATGTGATTTTTATTATTGTTTTATTTTGTTAAATTTTTTTTTTTTTTTTAATACTGCTTTATACCCTTCTTGTAGCATCTAGCAGCTGTTTAGCTGCCCAAGGGCCCGTCTCCGTACGGAGATGCAAATGACCGGTCGTAGAATGAAACACCCAAAAAAAAAAACAACCCGCAAGGCAAGCCAAAATAACCATTTCAGAAGGAAATGCTTGCTGAAGAGAGGAGAGGTTCCGAGATGTGGGCGAACCATTTCCAGACCATAGTACGTAATTTATTTCCCGATCCGGACCGAAGGTTAAAAAAAAAAAAAAAAAAAAAAAAAGGTTTTCTGTGTGTGACCGATGACTGCGGTGCTTGGCAGTGGCTGTCACCCGTTGGAGAGGGGCATCACTTCAGGTCCTCAGATTGTTGTTTCTGTCTCCCGTCAGCCAGAACTGCAGCTCTGCTGGGGGGGGGTGGGGGTGAAGGTGGTGCCACAATGCTGACAGTATTCTGACTGAGAGACTTTATTCATAAAGAGGAAGACAGCGACTTGGCTTCTGTTCCCTTCGTTACGCTGGGCGATAGGTCCATATATTCGCTTGTGTGTACATACACCCCACTGCTCTGCTTGCCACTGCTCAGAAACGCCATCAGAGCTTAATTACTCAATGTATTTTTAATATGGTTGGTGTTCTTTTCAAACATCATGACATGCGTTCTCATGGCCTATGAAATATTGTGTAAATACCATTAATAATGGATGGGTTTACTGGGAGGCGGTAGCTGACAGAGAGCGAGTCGATGGAAACTGAACAGTACTGCTGTATCGAAGGTTACCTAGCCTGTACATTTTTAGAGCTGTGAATTTTATCTTATTTTTAAGAAGTATTTACAGGATTAGGCAGAAGTCAATATACACTTGTATACAAAGACAGTTGCAACAACTTTTAAAAAAAATGTTGCTGTGATCTACAGATGTGTGAGCATGTTGCTGTTCTTCAGCTTAAATGTTCAGAACCTTTCTGGTGTGACGATAATGTACCTCTGTACAACTGTATAGTGACTTTGTCCTTCACTCTTCATATGTCAAAGTGTCAGTCTCTTTGTTTTTTTTAATTTTTTTTTTTTATTCAATAGCCTGCACTGGAAAGTGTAAATAAGTTATGGGAATGTTATTGAGAGAAGAAAAAAGCAAAAATGAAAAATGCATAACCAATCATGTTAATTGTATCTGTGTGTTCTCCTGAGATGTAGAAATGAGTACTGGAAAAAAAAATTATTTGTTTTTGCTTTATTGTTTCATTTTGTTAATATTATTGTTTTAATTTGACTCTCCAGATCTTTGAAAAAAACCCACTGAATTATTGTGTGTATATGTATATAATGGGTTGACATTATTGGTCTCTACCTCCTGAGCTTAATGACTTGGCTATTTTCCTCCACCTGTTTTTTCATTTTAAAGTGGAGATGTAAAACTTGAATGTCCCTTAAGCTTTTATATTTAAAACAAGAAAGCTGTTTTTTCACCTGTATGGACAACGTAAGATTCAAAAAACAAATCTCTGTATTTAAAATCCTTTGTAAATGGTTTTTGGACTGTTAGACGTTAACATAAATCTTACCTGTGTTTTGGGATACGTGACCCTCTAACCTGTGGGACCTGATGATTAAAGTGGCTGTGTGGAGATTGTGTCATATTTACTTTTAGCGATTCTGAATTTGTACAAGAGTACGAGTACAAAAATGCAGTAACGTTTGAATAAAGTTATCAAAACCAGACCAAAATAAAACGGTGTGTTTTGAGTGAATTCTGCAAAATGTTTCGGAGGGAATCTTAACTGGTACTAGTGCTTTCCAAGATTTTTATATTTGAAGTTCATATTCAGAGGTAATGGTAATTAAGTACATTTTTTAAAATGTACTTAATTTTAAAAAAGTCCTGGATTCTATACACTTTACAGCAAACAATGTTTGTTGTTTTGCTGTCACTGGTATCTTTCCAAAATATTTCAAATATATATTTGAAGGACAGTGATAAAAACTCATTAAATGTGATATTTACAGAAATGTGTGCTATATCTCATTTTTAACATTTTATTTTGCCAAAAGCATTTTCAAGACGTTCACTTGAGCACTTTTATTTACAGTTTTGTGCTGCCATCTAGTGGAGAGTGTGTGTGGTGCATCTAGGGTATCTGCTCAACATTGAATTGTCCAATAAGGGATGCACAAGCCCTCTTACACACAGTATCCCATGTTAGGGGACCGAAGGTAAATGGACAAATTAACATAATCTTAAATAAAGGTGTGTATTTGCGATTCTTTGCAATTAATGACTGTGTGAAGCCTGTAACCAACACTGGGTACCTTCCCTGGTGGTGCTGCACCAAGTCACTGAACTAAAGGAACCAGGCCAATAACACACAATAGCAAATTGGGGAAAACAGGTTTCATATTTTTCCTTGACTGTGTTTTTTTTTTTTTTTTAAATGTGTATACTTTATTATTTATGGCATACAATGTATGAGTACCTGGAGGGCACTAAGGAGTCAACAAATCAAAAGTTTTATATTAAGATGGAATATAAAATGATGTAAATGTTTTCAATTCAACAAAAGAAACAAACACACAGAAATGTTTTAAAAGTAATGTATTGTCAAAACAGTATTTCAGTGAAAAATATCAAAATGCCCACGGTGATAGTGTTACATCCCAATACTGAAAATATTGCGCTAACCCATTCCCCATATTACGATGGAATGTAACAATTTAAATATCATCAATTCAGCAAAAGAAATACAAGGACAGGTTGCAAAAGTAATTTATATGAAAACAATATTTCACTGAAAAAATATGAAGACATACTATATGAAAATAGGCTATAGTGTTAGGCCCTGATATTGAAAAACATTTTGATCATTGAAATCAAGAATTATCCCTTGCACTAATCCTTTCCCTTGTCCCTAAAAATAATCTTTATCTTGCTTCAAATATATGCTTACAGTTTTCCAAACCCTAACTCTTATTCTAACCCTAAACCCTATTTATATGTCATCAAATGTCTGATTTTTATATTAATGAATTATAATTATGCATGGTAATAAACAATATACATTGTCAATTTTAAACATGCAAAATAAAGATTTTAAAGTAACTTTAAAATTATTTTCTATTAAAAATTATTAAAATACACTGTTGTTGTATTACATTCTATAGTGTTTTTTCACCACAAGAGTGATTAAATTGTATTGGCCCAAATCAAAGACTTCCCTAATCTTGCCTTTACCCTAATGCTGTTTTCCTACTCCTTATCCAAAGCTAATCCTTCATTTTTATCCTAAACCATATTTCTAGGAGTCAATTACATGTGATTTTTATATTAATATAATGAAAAACCATCAACAAGTGAAATAAATGAAATATATTTAATGTAGTCATTTATTCTGAACAATGTATTTCATTTTATGTATTTTAACAGATAAAACTCAAGCTTGTTCACTAATAATAAAATGAACTTTAATCTTATTATTGATGAATGGCATTTGTCATCTTTGTAGTTAGTGATATTATTGGAGTAAGCATAGGCTTGTGGCTTAGAAGTCAGCAGCAATAATCTTTTTCTTGTTTCACTTTTCAGAAGATATCCAAACATCATTTACTGAGAATTATTATCTACAGCATAATACTGTAATAATAGTTATTGTGTTGTATCTGGGCTATAAAAATGCAAACTGCTCGAGGGCCAGGATCTTCTCTTCAAGATTCTTTGCATACAAACAACATACGTTGACAAAGGCCTTTCTGGCAATTTAATCCAGATTTAACCGACTTCATCTAACAATACTGTATGTCACTACGCCCACAGAATCCTTGTGTTTCAGCAGTCCATTCAGCCACTGTGACGTTGATGTTTTATTTTTAGCACATTCACTTTGTTTTATTTGCAGACATTTATTCTTGCTCGTCAATACAGTGTACTGGAGTCTCTCTGATACAAAGTTCAAAATCAGAGTCTTCTGACTTAATTTCCATTCATTTCTTTCATGACAGCAACCAGCTTACAGTACATTACCATATTGTCTGCGATTATAAAAACCATTAATTGAGGCAATAAAGCAAAATATTCACTTTGGCCTTTATTTCCTGTCACCACATTTTAAGGTACATGCAATAGAATGAGCTTAGAAGCATTGTCACACTTTGCCTTCAATACTACTTCAAATTAATTTCTAATTGCCATTTCTGCTATGGAAACTGTTGGTTTTAGCAGCCATGAAGGGATGTCATATATGCACACAGCAGATATCCTGTGGAAAGTTAGACTAAGTAGCTGTGCCCTTATACTGTGTATGTGTGAAGACATAAGATTCTCAAATCCACAATGGGCTCCAAAGTGGCTCAGTTGGGGAAGGAGCACAGGCTTGACCCTGTGCTGTAGCTGTAGGTTTAAGGCACAGGCACAGGCTTGACCCTGTGCAGTAGCTGTAGGTCTAAGGCACAGGCTTGACCCTGTGCAGTAGCTGTAGGTTTAAGGCACAGGCACAGGCTTGACCCTGTGCAGTAGCTGTAGGTTTAAGGCACAGGCTTGACCCTGTGCAGTAGCTGTAGGTTTAAGACACAGGCTTGACCCTGTGCAGTAGCTGTAGGTTTAAGACACAGGCACAGGCTTGAACCTGTGCAGTAGCTGTAGGTTTAAGACACAGGCTTGACCCTGTGCAGTAACTGTAGATTTAAGGCACAGGTACGAATCAGCTCGGTAAGACTGAGAGTCTGTTGTGGGATAACACAGGTGGCTTCATATTGCCAAGTGTAGCGTGTGCCAGACAGTACCTCCATGTCTCATGAGAATGGATGAGCGAAGCACACACACTTCAGGTGGAACGCTTCTTGTGTGGGTGCAGAACATAAAGTGGTACCTCTATAGTGACAACCGGCTAATATAATTGCATGGGGGTGGGGGGAGAGGGTGGGCGGTATTTTAGAGAAAGATTTGTACATGCAATATTTTGTGCAAATATAATGTTTGAAAGAATATATTTTCTTCAGTTGGTAAGATTGGGCCAAGGGCCAAGTTACATGCAAGCACTTAGGCTAACTGTAAGTAATTTTCTACTTCTAAAAATAAACAAACTTGATCCAAGGAACTTGAGGTACTGCCTCACTCTTTGACAAAACATAATATGTGAAATTTCACATTTTTGTCTGTAGTAAGACGACGATTATACATACACAGGGGCAAGTAAAGGAAACCCTTTCAAGAGTACAGAAACTCTGAGCTAAATACATATGGTGTGATTCAAACTAATCTGTAAATTCCCTGGATGGTGGGCCTTCCACCCCACAATAATGTAATGATATAAAAGCAAGTCCAATGATGCTCTTGAAAGACTAGAGCCTTTCCTATACCCACCCCCTAGCGCCCACAAATACTGGAGATAATCATGATGAGGGTTTCTCCGTGTGCAATTTTCAGTACCAGCCCAAGCCAAGAAAACAATGATTTTACTCCACAACAGGAAGCCTCTCTGAAGAACCCATCAAGAAGAGGTCACGCCCACAATCTCCTGCACAAGGGATTCTATCAAGTTTGCGGCCTTTCGTTTTTTTTTTACCCTCCGTTGTGTAACTCAGTATTGACATAATCATGTTTGAATAAATTGCCCTCTATTCAACACTGTAGATTTGATTGTCTCTTTAAAAATTGGAATTGAATTGTCTCTTTAACTTGGTCATAGGAGATATCCTCTGGATTCAAACGCCGGAGGAAAATTACAGAAGGGAATTGGCGGTCTTTGTCCTAAGACTGTGCGCCATGGCGCTGCTTTGCTTGGCATTGGAAACTCATACAGGCTGCCTTAACCGTGGTTTATTCATTTATCTTTCACCATTTTGTCCTTAAGTAGAAGGGTTGTAAGTTACGTGTTGATGCATCAAATGAGAAAATGTCTTTTGAAGGTTTTTCAACAAATTCAAAATGGCAGAAAACGCAAAATGGTGGACATCACTGCCAAAATGACCAATTCACCATTTGGTAGTCCCCTCTGCCAAAACGACCATGTTCGTCAAGTGGTTTTACGTCAAACGTTCTAGGAGGGGATGTTGTTTAAAGGTTTTTCAACAAATTCAAAATGGTGGAAAACTCTAAATGGTGACCTTCAGTGCCAAAATCACAGATTCACTATATGGTCCCCTCTACCAAAATGCCCAGTTTCATAGGTCTCATTCATATTATTACTGGGGACAGAGGAAAATGGTTAATAGCATTTCCATGGAAGCAATCCAAGATGGTGTTGACACATAAGGTATACAGATATGTTCCAGAGGAAGAAGTTGATGACATATAGCTGCAAGCAGCAATTAAGCACTCACAGTCACAAATTCATATGCAAATGAAAAACATGCATATGCATATTTCTAATGCGGTCAGCTTATTCCTTTCGTCAACAACAAAAATGTTTGGGTTTTTTTTTCTAAGCACCATTATTTGCATTTGTCCTCAGGACTAAGCTAACCCACCAATTTTCATCTCTTTATGTCAAACCTTTTGGGAAATATTAGCAGTTTTGTAAAAGGCCCTGCCCACATGCAAAATCATTGGCTTCCGGTGATAACATATTTAAGTGTAGCAACTATGATGATATAACTTTAAAAAATATTTTTTGAGTAGATGCAGCATGCCAAGTCTCATGCAAATTGGTCAAAATGTATAGGAGATGTCTTTTATGTGTTTTACATTTATTCAAAATGGTGGGAAATCTACCGGATGTACCTTGTAAAAGTACCACTGTGATTTGCTGAGGTTTAATGTCTCTATACCAAACAGGGCAGGAGTTGTGCCCTTTCGAAGTTAGTATATTCAACTGAGAGCTATAGTGCCACCAATGAGTGTCTAACTTGGCTCCCTCTGTAAAGTTTGCAACCTGCAACCACTATGCAAAGTTTTGTCAAATGTTATCAGACACACTTTCCAGAAATGAATGAAATGTCAAAATATATAATAATAATAATAATAATAATAACTACTACAAATACCTTAGGGTTCCAGCACTTTGTGCTTGGACCCCTGATAAAAATCAGAACAATTCCCAATTGGTTTCCAGCACCTGTGGTGCTTAAACCTTTAATAAAAATCTGAACAATCCCAACACGGCTCCAGAACCTGCAGTGCTTGGGCCTCTAATAAAAACCTTAGTTTCTGTTACACTCGGATGAATGTAAGATGTAAAATTAATCTGTAATAGCAACGTTTACTAACAATTTATGCTGTCTGAGTTCAGCAATGTTCTAAATATTTCATGTGAGCAATCGTTGCAGACAAGTTGTTGCTGAGCGACATAGCTCAGGAGGTAAGACCGATTGTCTGGCAGTCGGAGGGTTGCCGGTTCAAACCCCACCCTGGGCATGTTGAAGTGTCCTTGAGCAAGACACCTAACCCCTAACTGCTCTGGCGAATGAGAGGCATCAATTGTAAAGCGCTTTGGATAAAGGCGCTATATAAATGCAGTCCATTTACCATTTACCAAAATTGATTCAGACATGATTCTAGTTCATCTGAATAACCTGCAGGTGGTGCTATCGTTCAAGGATTTCACTATTTTTAAAAAAATATCACTGTTTCATGTATTTTCCTGAAAATATTTTTGGCAGTTGAAGAAGTTTTCGGTGGAAATTTACAATACTGAACTCAAGGCAATTTTGTCTTTTAAGACAAACTGGACTCGCCAAATGTGTGGAGAAAACGTGTCATAATTCAACTGCATTATTACAGTATATTTAGCTGATTGTTTTATTGTGTAACTGTGTGCTTCTCTCTGCATGTGCTGATCTGGAGAACAATGAGATAGTGGGGAGCATAGAGGATGGAGTGCTCTTTTTCACGAGTGGAAGGTAAAGCTTCTGAGGGGCACTGGACTGAGACAGTGAGGGAGCATAACTGACATGGCCTTGCCATGTGAACTCAATACGGCTGTAAGCCTCTTCAAATCCATCTTCTAGCTGTGTGCCTTGCAGTAAGTGCATAAGCAAGTTCCACAATTCTTGTTGTGAACGGTGCTGCTGTAAGTATTCTTCAGTTCATAAAAAGGCATTTTACAGCAGTAGATGCTTTGGAGATGGCCTTCGTTGACCACAAACATCAGCTACTAACCATGAAAACAACACCAATTACATTCAGTCTTTTGTTTCTTTTTCTTTTTCTTTTTTTTTTTTTGCTATTTCATCAGTGCGAACTTATCTCAAACCTCCACTGTTAGTCAGCTCAAAATGGAATTTCTATGGTAGAACAGAAAATTGGACGTTTTTCCTCAATACCAAAATACAGCCGCCATTCGTGGACATCAGAATCAGAAACAGGTTTATTGCCAAGTAGGTTTTCACGTAGGGGAGACCGGGGGCAATTGTAACAATTTTTGGTTTTTATGTCATTACTCAAAAACCTCTTGAACTATTTGGATACAATTTTTATGTAGGTAACTTGTATCTGTGTTCTACTTGTTAACAGTCATCAAATGTTTTTACACGCAATGTTAGAGTCACAATATTGATTGAAACACTAGACGTCAAATGTTACATCTGCCCCCATGTGCGGGGGCGATTGTAACAGCATATGGGGGCAATTGTAACAACACACACAATACCTTCATATAAATACCAAGGACCACAATGAACTCCCAAGAATATTTATAAAGTTAAAACAATTTAATATTCATTAAATAATTAATTCCAGTTTAATTAAAACAGTATCATCATATAATTATACAAATATAAAACCTATAACCAAGGGATTTGCTTTGGTCTGATGATGCATAACAATAAACATAAATAAAATAAAATAAACATAAACATGGACATAGTGCAAACAATAAACAATAAACACGGATAAAGGTTAGCATGGCGTGCAGAATAATCACCTGTTGCTGTCGGTGTTCAGCTTGACTGTCACGAAGTCAGCATATGAGGCAAACATCTGACAGCAATCATAAACTGAAATGATGCGTAGCAGTTGCCACCAGAGCTGTGCTCTAAAATGTCCATAAAGTAATGCGCATGCAGTCTGTGCCTAATTTGCTCTTCTCCAATACTTTAGTCATTCTTTTTTCCATCCTTCGCCGAACAACTCTACAAAACATTGAGGGGCGCGGAACGATCAAGAGGGAACGTCGATATATTTCTCAAATGCTTGAGCAATTCTGATGAAATGGAGATACTAAAGCCAGTGATTCGGGGTGAAATGGAGTTGAGCTCCAGGCCTTAGGAGCAGACTAATAAGCAGCAGAAAAGACAAGTGCTGAAGCTAGATGGCGGTCCCATCAAAAGCGCCATGATAGCATCGAGTCTTTAATAACACACCCCGTTCGCTTATAGGGCGTGAGCGATTTGGAAATGTACAGCATGTGCGGGAGAGAAGACCCTAGCAACCGGCATATTTTTTTCTTAATATGATAGCATTACCACTTGTTCTCTGTTGACATCTGTAAGTGCATATTGTAAAAGCTCAAATTGATGCCGTGTGTGTGTGTGTAACGACGGCGCTCAGCTCGCAATGAAAATGATCCACGATATCGGTGGACCACTCCAGCTCCAGTCGAAGGTCTTCTTCGCCCCGCGGACGCCGCCACCTTTGAGCCCGCGGTCCTCGCTCTTTTCGCGTACGGCGTTCCCCGTCTGCCCCTTTCCCCTCCCTCCGCCCGCAGGTCCGTCTCCTTAGCGGCGCGCTGACACTATCTCTTGTCCCGCGCTGGCTTTTACTGTCAGCCCTTTCTCGTTCCCTTTTGTCGCCCGAGACGAGCGTGACGGCGCCTCCCATTACAACAGCCGGGGTGACAAACGGGGGAACGAGATTCCTCCGTGACACAAGAGCGGCGTGGGAAGGGTGGGACCAGGGAAAGTGTTTCAGGGGACACCTCCGTCACCTCCACCTCCACCCTCGCCCCCCTGCTTTGGGGCCAGACCGCAAAAACTGCAAACTTCCCATTAGGCGCATGTTACAGGCAATAAACAGGTATCAGTGCAGGATACGCGTTTTAGTACCGCCATTTCTCTTTTTTATTTGCGCCATTTTATAATGGAGTTGCACTTTCCTGTGCAGCAGGAGCTTTTTTTTTTGCGCCGTGGACAACAGTAGACTCCATGCCACATCATTGTTACACAGTGAGCATGGGACGGCTGAAACCTGCTGTTAAATACAGCCATTTTCTACCATTAGCCATCATTTCATTTGTCAGGACAGTCTGGCAAAGTCTGGCATGTTATTTCAGAATACCAGTAATGCCCACATGTCCATCCTGAATATGGTTTTATTAAACACCAAGCACAAAGTGAAAGCCCCGCACCTTATAGGATACATTTGTGGAAATGGGAACGCATTCTGACAGTTCTGTAGGCGACGTGTGCACTGGCTTCATTCATCTACATTATCAGGCTGCATCACTTCAAGCAGGCAGAGCTGGAAACGAATTTAAAATGTAACGTGTAACGTGAGAGTAACAATTCAAAAAAGTGAGCCTCTCGTCAATTTGGCCCCGGCGAAAAGCAGCTCTAAGGAGCCCCTCAGCATCAAAGCAGCGCCAAGAAATCCATGGAAGTCAATGCGATTGGCCCGGAGCTATGAGGATACCACTCCGCCTGATCTCCACGGGAACAAGCCTGCTCCTTCATGTCATGCCACCTGTAGAGAGATTGATCCTGTGCTTCGCCAGGCAGCTCTGCGGTTCAGCATCCGTTTAAAAAGAAATCATCGAATGAAAGCTTTACAAAGCCGTGGGGTTAAATGAACAGAGCTTTTTTTTTGTGGTGTTTGCTCTCAATAATAAAAAAAAAAAACCCTACAGCTTTTCACCATGGCCTTTTCTTTCCTTCCCGCCAACAAAAGACACACTGGAGATCGGGTTAACAGTCATTTGAAAGCAATGACCTTGGTGCTGTTTCTTATTATTAACCTTGTTTTTTTTTTTATACACCGAAAAAGAAAATGCTCATCTCGATGCTCGCTCTCTCTCTCGCTTTCTCTTTCTCTCCCTCTCTCGCCCTGCGTTACTGGAAGAAATATCCCCATGATAATGGAGGCCGTGATTGTTCGCACACAATCAACTGGAAAGCAATCCTGCTGATAAGAGGGACTGGCTTTGCTGTGGAGATGGGTTATAAACACAGCGATGAAAAAGATTGATATAAAACTGTAAAAAAAAAAAAAAAAAAACTGAAAAGAAAAGAAAACAATCGGCTTTCAGACCCCGCTGGCTGCTGAAAGCAGATGGCCAGTGTACACATGGCTCCACCGTGAAGCCAATAAGGACTTGTTCCTCTACTTAAGCTTCTTGGGCAATGAATGATCAGCGAAGGCATTTAATGTGTGTGTGTACGTGTGTGCGTGTGCGTGCATGCACGTGTTTGTGTTTGTGTGTGTGTGTGTGTGTACGTGTGTGCGTGCGTGTGCGTGTGTGTGTGTGTGTGTGTGTGTGCATGCACGTGTTTGTGTTTGTGTTTGTGTGTGTGCGTGCGTGTGCGTGTGTGTGTGTGTGAACGTGTACGCGGGTATGCATGAGTACGTGTGTACGTGTGTGCATATGTGTGTGCATGTGTGCGCACGTGTGTGTGTGCGTGTGTGTGCGTTCGTGTGTGTGTGCGTGTGTGTGCGTTCGTGTGTGTGTGCGTGTGTGTGCGTGTGTACCTGAGGAAAAGAAAATACCACCAAAGATAAAGAGGAAATACGATTTGCATCAGGCTCAGGGCAGTTGAAACGCTCTCCATTATGATTCACCCTCATTTTTGGATGGGCTCTCATAGCCCAAATGGACCCTCCAACGAGGGCAAATCAGTTCCCTACTAGCAGTTCACGAGTTCTAGCGCCATGAATGTGCCGCAATGTCCCGGTCTGTGCTCTTTAAGTGTGTCTGTCAGCACAGGTACATTCTATGGTGTAAAGACACACGAGCAGTATGATGTAGTGAGCTGTCTCTGACTGAAGGGCGCTAAGAAAGCTTCCTGTGGACGTGCGGAAATTCAGGCAGCGCGGGCTGGGACGAGCTGGTGCTCAGCTGGCACAAAACCAGGGATTTTCTCGATATTTCCTTTTTTTTAAGAGCGTCTTCCCGGGCAGGTGATTAAGTTTTCGGTTTGACTCCTGGCAAGGATCCTGGGGATGTAAATGATCTCAATTGAGCGTGGAGCCCCGAAAGCAATTGATCGATAAGCCTTCCGCTCCGTCACTCGAGCGGACTGGAGGGCGGAAGTTCAGACCGCCTGGCGTGGCATCAGAGGAAGCGGCGCCAGGCGGCAGAGAACGGTGGGGTGGAGGGGGGGGGGGGCGGGGGGCTCCCGTGCTAAAAACCACCAATTAATATCACGAGGAGCGGGCCTCGACCTCTTCGCCACCCCGCCCCGCGCGTTCGCCGCACGAGGCAGTCAGACCGGGCCGAGCAGCGCCTCTGATGATGCAGCCCCGCCTCCTGACCGAGATCAACTGGCAGATTACTCACCCGCCGGCGGGACGCCTCCATTAAAGGCGCAT